>NC_092413.1:215799600-215919600 GCF_040894005.1 Engystomops pustulosus
AACCTATGGCACGGGTGCCAGAGGTGGCACTCTGAGCCCTTTCTGTGGGCACTCAGGCCATCACCAGAGAGGAATCCAGGTTTCTGCCTGCAGTCCCAGACAGCCCAGGACTTGCTGTGCACAGAGCTATTTTAAAGTGACAGCTCTACCTGGGACTATTTTCTGCTTTATTTGTGTCCTCAGGGTGCAGGTATCCATGAAAACTGTGATAGAGAAGGGAGTATAAATCACAAATTAAATTTCTGTGTTGGCACTTTGCGATAAATAAGCGGGTCTTTGTTGAAGTTTGGGCACTCGATCTCTAAAAGGTTCGCCATCACTGCTCTATGGGGTATATTTTGAGCATGGTGATATTACAGTACTGTAGGATGGTATTATTTGAGCACTGAATAGTAGTATTGTATGACTAGTCTATGATGAATATGGAATGAGGATGTTTTTTTGAAGGAAATCTACCACCAGGATGAAGGATTGTAAACCAAGCACATTGACATACTCTGCTCCTCTTTTAGTTTCTTATGCCCCGGTTTTTACAAAAAAGGCTTCTAAAATTATGCAGATAAGCCTAAAGGGCTCTGGGCTCCATAAGGGTTAATGGAGCCTGGAGCCCCTTAAACTCATTTGCATAATCTTTAAAGCCTTTTTTTTTCTTAAAAAACAGGGCATAGGAAACTAAAGAAGAGCAGATCCTGCCAGAGGGTGCGAGCACAAGTACAGGCAGTCCCCGGGTTACATACAAGATAGTGTCTGTAGGTTTGTTCTTAAGTTGAATTTGTATGTAAGTCGGAACTGTATATTTTATCATTGTAATCCCAGCCAGAACTTTTTTTTGGTCTTTGTGACAATTGGATTTTAAAAATGTTGGGTTGTCATAAGAATCATGGATTAACAATAAAGCTTTATTACAGACACCTGTGATAACTGTTACAGCTGATCATTGTAGCCTAGGACTAAAGTAGAGTAAATTACCAACAACCAGAGGTCCGTTTGTAACTAGGGGTCGTATGTAAGTCGAGTGTTCTTCACTGTATGTCAGTGCACTTAGTTTACAGTCCTTCATCCTGGTGGTAGATGTAAGCATTGTTTAAATTTTGTATATGTGTGGTGACACTATGCAGCATTGTTATTTGCCAAACAGATGGTGATAGTATTTAGACATTATATCATATGACTTACTTTCTGGCCACCTCCGCGCCATGTGGGTGTGGAGGGGGCATGAAGGGGCACAGCCGCTGGCAGAATGGGTCACCATGGGGCGTTCCTGCTTGCGTACTCACTAAAGTTTGCCAACTATCATCGCTGAATGTTTCCAGATTTTTACGCAACACCAGTACAGTTCATACTGGTTCTAACCACGAACCACGCTGACCGGACTTTCTGTACCACAACAACATAAAAGTTCACTGTCATCTTCATGTGGTGCGATTTTAGCACATACAGAAATCAGTGATCGAGGTTTCTTACAGTAATGTTATTTCAGGGAGAGTCACATAGTGTTATTGTTCCTGAATGACCTTACACATGTTACTTCTTTTATTATTTCGAAAGAGAGTTGTCATATTGTCATGTGCCAAATGCTTCAAGGGCAATTCCACCAGCTGGTCGACTAGGTAACAGTGCTGTGAGCTGTCATGTGGCTGTCACTGCCGCTTGTTATGTATTCTGACCATTAGGGACCCACACCACACGTCTATCTCTCTTTCTTGTCCAATATTGTAAGAAATACAGCAAATTTTGTAGTATTTTTAATACGACCAGAACCTCTGAGACTCCGGGACGACTTGGTACATTAACTAAAGAGGAAATGGGCTTGCCTTGTTGATAACAGAATGTAAAATTGGGTTGTTGTTCACTGCTGACATCTCCTTCCTCAACATTTTGGCCATTTTGGAAAAATTTTCACACATTTCTTACTAAAAGACAAAAAGAGATTGATACAGCATAGTATTCTTCATCTTTTGCCCTTTAGTTTGCTATAAATTATGGAGCAGTTATAGAATTTGTGTGTGTTTACATTGCAGTAGGCCTCAAATTTGTCTCACAGCAAGACTGTTTGTTTTACCCCAAGCAACCAATCAAAGCTCAGCTTTCATTTCTGAAACTGCAGTGGAAAAATGAAAGCTTGGCTCTGATTGGTCAAAGACAACAGGTGGGCCTTACTGCTAAAAGGCTTTGAAAATGAGAGGAAAAAAAAGGAAAATCACCATGGATGTTTGACATTTTATTTGTAGCAATGACACATTACATGTGTGTGCTTGTCACTTCACAACAAAAGGGACATGACTGGCATTTAGCATGTCCATTTCACAAAGAGACGCCAGAAGGGCGGTTCAGACAAAGAGTGACACCCTTATGGCAATTTTCACACACCAATTTATGAATCCAGGGCATAAGTGATGGTTACTTGCTGATTTAGCGCCTCCCTCCGAACTGACATAGGCTGCTGCATCGTGTCCACCATGCTTTACACTGCAGATTAGCACAAGATCATCAGGACTTTATTTAATGTAGACCTGGATTAAATGTGTGGGAAGGATATAAATGAGCTACTAGTGATAAATGAGCTACTATATACTGAGGGCAGTACAGGAATATGGCTCGATAATAGAGAAATAAGAGGAAATATGGAGACAAAACTCATGTTTTTGGTGCAGCAGCTGCCTCTGTGAAATAAGTTTTTTTTCCATCAAAAACTAACAAGAATATTCCAGCAGTAAATGGAAAATGAGGTTTCGCTGCCACATATGAAGTGCTGGATCTGTCACATACAGCGAATATGATGAAGCTGTGGGAAGAGGCGGCCTCGTTCAAAGCTTTCCATGTAGGAAGACGGAAGAATCCGCTAAAATCTCTTCAAAGGAAAACTCAGAGCAAAAGTTTTGAAGAAAGTGACAGTCTCCTAATTGAATAGAATATGAACAGCTTTAACTTTTCTACACGTTTACTAAAAAATGTCACCTCTCCTGACATATTTCAGTACATATTTGTATATCCCCCCAAAAATTACAATTCTGATACTTATATTTTTATACTTTACATTATGAAGTTCTTATGTTAATCAAAATTTCTGAATAATTCGACAAATGGGTAATCCTATTCCCCCTTATAAAAGGAGCATGACCCTAACAAAGACTGATATTGCCGGTGCTTACTGGACAATTTTAGAGCTGGAGCGTCACACATGCCCACTAGCTCCACCTATAAGCAACATGTTTCCACAAGGAATAACAGAGGAACAACCCAACAAATTGATGTAACAAAATTAATTTCCAACCCCCCCCTGGCAGTAAAGTTGTTGACATCCCCTTTAAAATGTATTGTTCTTGCTTGGTCAGTAGTTAATGGTTTGTTGCTCTCTGTTATCAACCTTAGTAATTAGGTGAGGGATGTGGGTTCCAGAATGGACAGGTATTGAATTGTATGAGGCAGATTTACTTACCCGGTCCCGCGGCGCGTTGCCCGACGATGATTCAGGTCCAGCGTGATTCATGAAGATCATGTGTCTGAGTTCCTGCATCCGTTGCTTTCCCGCCGAGGTCCTCCGGAGTTCACCTGCTTCTTCCCGGTGCACGGGAGAGCTTGATCTTGCGACACAATCGCGTTTTAAAATTCTGCGGTTTGTCCGAATCCGTCCGACGGCCCGCCCCCCCCCCCGCCCCCCCCGATTAGGGTTGCGTGCAAGACGGCGCCGATGCGCCAAAATCCGATTTCGTGCACCAAAATCCCGGGGCAATTCGAAGCAAAACGGAACGTCCGGCGGACCCTCAGTAAATGAGCCCCTTTGTCTTACTAAATTTCAGGATAACTGTATCCCATATTTTTCTATGCACATATCTCATAAGTTACCGTACTCCACGTAGGAGACCTGGGCACAGATGGTGAAGTATAATTTGCATGATAGTGGAAAAAATGGCTCCCCCACATTTCCACATGTAAATTAGTTTTGATAAAAATGTGATATCATCATCATCCTCTTCCTGATGGGTGCTTTGTTCCCTTTTTATCTCTGCAGTAATGGGAGGATCAAAGAAGTATTTCCATAGTTACTCTATAGAGAGCCACAGTACAAGAGGTTATTAAACATAGAGGAAGTATGACATGCATCTATAGCCTACAACATGCATGAAGCCAATAGTATCCTAAGAGAAAGCTGAACTTAAAGGAACACGTAAATCTAAGCTAATTGCTTGATGTATGGTGCAGGACCTGAACGGAGGAGCAGGACTCATTTTCATTGTATTCCTAGAACCTAGAGTCCAGCTCCTCCTCCCAGCAGGCCCTGCACAAGGAAGAATTCAATTAATCAGCCGTGACTCGATTGTTCCTTTCAAGGCCCTGAAGCTTCCAGGATTTTCTAAACTAGAAATGTCTTATAGAAGCCAAATGTATATAAGTGAGAATTCACAGAAATAAAATACATATGTTTTTAAGGAATGTTGTATTTGCTTAACTCAGGGGTAGAAACTAAAAGTGCTCCTCAGGGGTGGAGTCTGAACTAGGCATGTATAATGGACGTAAAATGTATTATGTAGATTTTGTATCTATGAGCTTTAGGTTTGGAGACTGGCAGAGTTCCTCAGGGGCAAAATTTGAACTGGATATTTACAATAGAGGAAGTAAAATATATGACCTATTGCTTACGACATATACAAACTCTACTTTATACTAAGAGAAAGCTAAACTTAATGGACCAGGACCTTCCAGAATATCTTGAACTGGACATGTTTAAAGTCAGAACTTTGCAGAAACATGATACATTTAGTTTTAAAACTGCTTCTGTATTTGTAAACCTCAGGGCTGGAGCTAAATATTGGGGCACATTTACTTACCTGTCCTGACGCGTTCCCCGAAAGTGCATTGTCCAACCGGAATGCACTCTGCCGCGATTCACAAGATCATTCGCCCGATATCATGCATGTGTCGCTTCCCCGCTCAGGTCCGGAGGAGTTCACCATCTTCTTCCTGGTGCATGTAAGTGCTTGATCTTGCGACACAAATTGAAAGTTAAATCCCGCGCTCAGTCGGATCGTCTGATGGCATACCCCCGATTTCTGTCGTATGAAAGCCAGTGCAGTCATGCCAGAATCCGATCGCGTGCTACATAATCCCCAGTTAAATACCTGTCACAGCGGCGCAAATCCCGAAAACGGTGGAAAATCCAACTAAAGTGCGATCCGCGGACCCTTAGTCCGCGTAGCCTTGTATAGCCTTGTACCTGATTGTTGTGCTATGTTACACTACAGTACAAAAGACAGAAATGTTTGAGCTGTGTAGCATTGTATCTGATAGCAGGAGACTGTGGTATGACATGTTACATCTTCTATACTTCTATATTGTGTTACACAGTATCTGGCAGTGATATGTTATGGTTGAGGAGCTGTACAAGGAGTCCTGCTGGTTGTAACATGAAAAGGTTTGTTGCTTACTGTGTTACATTGTTGCTGTTAGTAACATATTACAGTTGGAGGCTCTTATACGTTGTTACGGTGTAGTACGGTAGCGGTGTATACTGTGCGGTGTACATTGCAGTGTTTATGATACTTTGGGAAAGTTGTGGATTGTGTTTTTATACTGTATTTGGTAGAAATATGCTGCAATTGAGGAGTTGTACATGGACTCACACACTATCCGGCTGTAACATTTTTCGAATAGAGACATGTTACAGTTTAAACTTTTATATTGTTATATACTACAGTGGTAAAGTTGGGGATTTCTATATTGTGTTACATTGTATCTGGTAGCGATATATTACTGCCCGTAATGATGTATTACAATTGAGACTTTTATGTTACTTTGTATCTGGTTGTGATGTTATAATTGAAGATTTGTATATTATGTTAACTCGATGCTTATGGTGCCGCGTTACAGTTGGAAATCTTTATATTGTGTTACAATCTATCTGGTGTTGATGTGTTACAGTTGAGGAGTTGTACTTGGAGTTTGGGGCTATTGTGTTGTGTTATGTTGTTGCTGTTGGAGACTTTTATATGGTGTTACATTGTAGTGCGGTAGTTGTGTACAGTGTGGCCGTGTACCTAACAGTGTTATGATGCCGTTGGAAAGTTGTGGATTGTGTTTCACTTTATATGGTAGTAATATGTACACGGTAGCAATATGTATACTGTAGTAATATGAAGTTGTGGATTGTTGTACTTTGTATGTGGTAATGATATGTTACAGATGAGCAGTTGTACATAGAGTCACACTGTATCTTGCTGTAAAATGATACAGTTTCTTGCTTTTGTATTGTGTAAATTTTTGCAGTTTTGTGTTGCAGGATTGTATTACTGTCACTGGTGCCCCTGCTACTCACGTCCCAGGTCGCAGACACACCCATGCCCCTCTCCGCACTCTTGGACCCCCGCCGGATCGCTCACCTTGCCTCCATCCAGCGCTGAAGCCGGCAGTACGGAACGCGCATTCCCGCAACCTAGGGTGCACGTTCTGGCTTCTTGAGATTTAAAGGGCCAATGCGCCGATAATTGACACCCGTTCTGCTTACATTCCAGCCCCTTCCTGTGTCCCCTGCCTGATATTTGTGCCTCCTTGCCATTAAGAAAGCTTGTTTCTATGTCCTCTGCGTTTATAGTGATTTCCCGTTGTGACCTCGATTCCGTTTCGGACTCTGATCCCGTGCTGCCTGTCCTGACATCCGCTACGTTCCCGATTCTGATTCCGTGCTGTCTGTCTCAACCTCGCCTTGGCCGCCACCATGGACAAAGCCACTCTTGTGGAACGACCTGGTGGTACCACGCCGCAGCAAGTCCAACTCGCTTTGCGGCGGGCTCTGGTGAAAATCGGGTACCACTTAGACTCCCATCTCAGGTGTCGCCTTACATCTTCGTCCGCGGTGGTCCAGAGGATCCACTACCGCTGATCCTGACAGTTATTGGTGATGTGTTACAGTTGAGGAGTTGTACTTGGAGTTACACTGTATCCGTCTGTAACATGAACATTCTGGGGCTTTCGTATTTTGTTACATTGATGCTGCTAGTAATGTGTTACAGTTGGAGCCATCTATACGTTGGTTACATTGTATCTGTTGGTGATATGTTATGCTTGAGGAGTTGTACATGGAGTCATGGTGTATATTGCCATAAGATTATACAATTTGTTGCTTTAGTATTGTGTTACATTGTTGCTTTTAGTAACATGTTACAGTTAGAGACTCTCATATGTTGTTACATTGTAGTGCGGTAGTTGTGTACAGTGTGGCGGTGTACCTAGCAGTGTGATGATGCTATGAGGAAGTTGTGGATTGTGTTATAATGTGTCTGGTAGTGATATGTAACAGATGAGGAGTTGTACATGGAGTCACACTGGTCATGACACAGTTTGTTACAGTTGTAGATCTGTAGATGTTTGTAGTGCGGTAGTTGTGTACAGTGTGGCAGTGTACCCAGCAGTGTTATGATGCTATAAGGAAGTTGTGGATTGTGTTACATTGTATCTGGTGGTGATGTGATCCGCTGCTGCCTCCTCCCGCCTCCTCTTCTGTCTCACTTCTCCTAAACACACCCTGTTTGCTATCTGCTTCTGGCTGAACACTCAGCCTGGCTACTTAGCCCAATCTGACAGCCCCTGGAGGGTCAGCCCGAACTCTGCCGGTACAGCGGGAAGGTATTGTACCCCTTGTCTCACACTTCTCATGTCAGCGATGTCAGTGTGAACCAGGCAGATTATTGTTGTTCTCCTCCATTACATCTCGCATCTGCTCCAAGACACTTGTTGTCTTCATATCACTCATTCCCGTGTTGTATGTTTGCGATGGTGTGTGTGCTCCCTGCTGCTGCAGAACATCATTACTCAATCATTCATTTGGTTCACGCAGGAAGATGTTCTGGGGCAGGTGTGGTCCAGTTCCTTTGTGAGTTATAATGTTTTCTCTATGTTGCCATGTTGTTTGGGGGAAATTTGAATCAAATCTATAAGTTTGTGATTTTAATGCAAATCTGCATAGTTAATGAGAATCAGAGGTCCTCAGCAGATAGGACTGTATGGGGGTCCCCCGGACAGCTGTCCGCTCTACTTAACCTTGGGGCATGGGAAAAGTTGTCATAACCAGTCATAACAACCACATAATAGGAGATAATCACAACCCCTACCAAGCCATAAGACAAGCAAGCATCTCAATTTCATGCAAGCTATTATTCCCTGGTATCATCCATTTTAGCCTGAGCAGAGGCCATTGCAGAAAAGAGCCCAGAAAACTCCCTTCCCCCATGATTTCCACTTTATCTCTCATCTCTCAATACCGAGAAGCTCGGAGGTGTTAGAGATAATATCTGATCATCTTATAAGACTCCTACTCCACTATAAGGTTTACTGTCACATATCAAATATCATTTATTCAGGTTTATAATACTGCAGATCTATCTTACTTTATAGGATTCTACTGGTGCAGTCACTGTGTACATACATGACATTACTTATCCTGTACTAATCCTGAGTTACATCCTGTATTATACCCCAGAGCTGTACTCACTATTCTGCTGCTGGTGCAGTCACTGTGTACATACATGACATTACTTATCCTGTACTGATCCTGAGTTACATCCCATATTATACCCCAGAGCTGCACTCACTATTCTGCTGCTGGTGCAGTCAGTGTGCACATACCAAACATTACTTATCCTGTACTGATCCTGAGTTACATCCTGTATTATACTCCAGAGCTGCACTCACTATTCTGCTGCTGGTGCAGTCACTGTGTACATACATGACATTACTTATCCTGCACTGATCCTGAGTTACATCCTGTATTATACTCCAGAGCTGCACTCACTATTCTGCTGCTGGTGCAGTCACTGTGTACATACATGACATTACTTATCCTGTACTGATCCTGAGTTACATCCTGTATTATACCCCAGAGCTGCACTCACTATTCTGCTGCTGGTGCAGTCACTGTGTACATACATGACATTACTTATCCTGTACTGATCCTGAGTTACATCCCGTATTATACACCAGAGCTGCACTCACTATTCTGCTGCTGGTGCAGCCACTGTGTACATACATGACATTACTTATCCTGTACTGATCCTGAGTTACATCCTGTATTATACTCCAGAGCTGCACTCACTATTCTGCTGCTGGTGCAGTCACTGTGTACATACATGACATTACTTATCCTGTACAGATCCTGAGTTACATCCTATATTATACCCCAGAGCTGCACTCACTATTCTGCTGCTGGTGCAGCCACTGTGTACATACATGACATTACTTATCCTGTACTAATCCTGAGTTACATCCTGTATTATACCCCAGAGCTGTACTCACTATTCTGCTGCTGGTGCAGTCACTGTGTACATACATGACATTACTTATCCTGTACTGATCCTGAGTTACATCCCATATTATACCCCAGAGCTGCACTCACTATTCTGCTGCTGGTGCAGTCAGTGTGCACATACCAAACATTACTTATCCTGTACTGATCCTGAGTTACATCCTGTATTATACTCCAGAGCTGCACTCACTATTCTGCTGCTGGTGCAGTCACTGTGTACATACATGACATTACTTATCCTGCACTGATCCTGAGTTACATCCTGTATTATACTCCAGAGCTGCACTCACTATTCTGCTGCTGGTGCAGTCACTGTGTACATACATGACATTACTTATCCTGTACTGATCCTGAGTTACATCCTGTATTATACCCCAGAGCTGCACTCACTATTCTGCTGCTGGTGCAGTCACTGTGTACATACATGACATTACTTATCCTGTACTGATCCTGAGTTACATCCCGTATTATACACCAGAGCTGCACTCACTATTCTGCTGCTGGTGCAGCCACTGTGTACATACATGACATTACTTATCCTGTACTGATCCTGAGTTACATCCTGTATTATACTCCAGAGCTGCACTCACTATTCTGCTGCTGGTGCAGTCACTGTGTACATACATGACATTACTTATCCTGTACAGATCCTGAGTTACATCCTATATTATACCCCAGAGCTGCACTCACTATTCTGCTGCTGGTGCAGCCACTGTGTACATACATGACATTACATCCTGTACTGATCCTGAGTTACATCCTATATTATACTCCAGAGCAGCACTCACTATTCTGCTGCTGGTGCAGTCACTGTGTACATACCTGACATTACTTATCCTGTACTGATCCTGAGTTACATCCTGTATTATACCCCAGAGCTGCACTCACTATTCTGCTGCTGGTGCAGTCACTGTGTACATACATGACATTACTTATCCTGTACTGATCCTGAGTTACATCCTGTATTATACCCCAGAGCTGTAATCACTATTCTGCTGCTGGTGTAGTCACTGTGTACATACATGACATTACTTATCCTGTACTGATCCTGAGTTACATCCTGTATTATACCCCAGAGCTGCACTCACTATTGTGCTGCTGGTGTAGTCACTGTGTACATACATGACATTACTTATCCTGTACTGAGCCTGAGTTACATCCTGTATTATAACCCAGAGCTGCACTCACTATTCTGCTGCTGCAGTCACTGTGTACATACATGACATTACTTATCCTGTACTGATCCTGAGTTACATCCTGTATTATACTCCAGAGCTGCACTCACTATTCTGCTGCTGGTGCAGCCACTGTGTACATACATGACATTACTTATCCTGTACTGATCCTGAGTTACATCCTGTATTATACCCCAGAGCTGCACTCACTATTCTGCTGCTGGTGCAGTCACTGTGTACATACATGACATTACTTATCCTGTACTGATCCTGAGTTACATCCTGTATTATACCCCAGAGCTGTAATCACTATTCTGCTGCTGGTGTAGTCACTGTGTACATACATGACATTACTTATCCTGTACTGATCCTGAGTTACATCCTGTATTATACCCCAGAGCTGCACTCACTATTGTGCTGCTGGTGTAGTCACTGTGTACATACATGACATTACTTATCCTGTACTGAGCCTGAGTTACATCCTGTATTATAACCCAGAGCTGCACTCACTATTCTGCTGCTGGTGCAGTCACTGTGTACATACATGACATTACTTATCCTGTACTGATCCTGAGTTACATCCTGTATTATACTCCAGAGCTGCACTCACTATTCTGCTGCTGGTGCAGCCACTGTGTACATACATGACATTACTTATCCTGTACTGATCCTGAGTTACATCCCGTATTATACACCAGAGCTGCACTCACTATTCTGCTGCTGGTGCAGCCACTGTGTACATACATGACATTACTTATCCTGTACTGATCCTGAGTTACATCCTGTATTATACCCCAGAGCTGCACTCACTATTCTGCTGCTGGTGCAGTCACTGTGTACATACATGACATTACTTATCCTGTACTGATCCTGAGTTACATCCTGTATTATACCCCAGAGCTGTAATCACTATTCTGCTGCTGGTGTAGTCACTGTGTACATACATGACATTACTTATCCTGTACTGATCCTGAGTTACATCCTGTATTATACCCCAGAGCTGCACTCACTATTGTGCTGCTGGTGTAGTCACTGTGTACATACATGACATTACTTATCCTGTACTGAGCCTGAGTTACATCCTGTATTATAACCCAGAGCTGCACTCACTATTCTGCTGCTGGTGCAGTCACTGTGTACATACATGACATTACTTATCCTGTACTGATCCTGAGTTACATCCTGTATTATACTCCAGAGCTGCACTCACTATTCTGCTGCTGGTGCAGCCACTGTGTACATACATGACATTACTTATCCTGTACTGATCCTGAGTTACATCCTGTATTATACCCCAGAGCTGCACTCACTATTCTGCTGCTGGTGCAGTCACTGTGTACATACATGACATTACTTATCCTGTACTGATCCTGAGTTACATCCCGTATTATACACCAGAGCTGCACTCACTATTCTGCTGCTGGTGCAGCCACTGTGTACATACATGACATTACTTATCCTGTACTGATCCTGAGTTACATCCTGTATTATACCCCAGAGCTGCACTCACTATTCTGCTGCTGGTGCAGCCACTGTATGCATACATGAAATAACTTTAAAGTTATTTAGCAAATAACTCTTGCTAAATTACTCAAATTCCATTATCATCCTTTAGGTCCTGATGATCAGATCCTATTACAACTTCTTATTCTAAATCCTGACTGGTCATAGTTATGCAATTTACAGAGCATTCAAACCCTGAACGCAGGATGATCCGTATCTTCTGGTACTGTAGAATACATATTATGATTGGTTGATGGGGAACATTTGTCTTATATAAACCCCAATAAGTCAAATCTTGAAATTTTGCCTGGGGGCTGGAGACTAGCTGCTATCATGTCTCCCATACACTCCACATAGAAAGTAGAGGAGATCTGCGCTCTAGTTCTCAATACAAAGCATCAACAAGGTCAAACAGGACAATTTTAATAGGCTGGATAACATATGAAATTATAGCGAAGCACTGGCCTGTACTGAGCTAGTTCTGAAATGGGATAGAAACTTACTATTAGCTGCAGCAGGCTCTTTTTCTGCTTCACTCTATTGATCTGAAGCATCAGTAGTATCATGTATGACATTATGGAGAAGTAATGGCCTGTACTTATGTGAATAAAGCACTTGGGGTGAGATAGAAACTTACTGTAAGCTCCAGCAGACTTTTATGTCTGATCCCTGAGTATGTTTATTATTCAGTTCTCTGAATGTTGCCATGATCATGGAATGGTTAGAACTTGCTTAATTCCATCCAGTAGTGACAATACCCAATACTATGCAAAGATAATGGTCTAATACTCTCACACTATATACCCAGTATATAGCAAGCCCCCTGCCCCAGTTCAAAGCCAGCCCCCTGCCCCAGTATATAGCCAGCCACCTGCCGCAGTATATAGACAGCCCCCTGCCCCAGTATATAGCCAGCCCCCTGCCCCAGTATATAGCCAGCCCCCTGCCCCAGTATATAGCCAGCCCTCTGCCCCAGTATATAGCCAGCCCTCTGCCCCAGTATATAGCCAGCCCTCTGCCCCAGTATATAGCCAGCCCTCTGCCCCAGTATTTAGCCAGCAGCGGGAGAAGCCAGAAAGGTGAGTTACTCGAGTATAAGCCGAGTTTGGGTTTTCAGCACATTTTTTTGTGCTGAAAAACTAGGCTTATACTCGAGTATATATGGTACTTCTTTGTAATACACAAATAATACAACCGTACAGTACCCGCATAATACTACCATACAATGTCTGAGTAATGTTACACTACTGTACCCCAAGAAATTCCCATTCTTGACACAAATAGTTCCCACATAAAATCTCCATGCAATAAACACATACTACTCCCAAACAGTACCCACATAATACTGCCATACAATGTATTTGTAATATTACATTATTGTACACAAATAATCCCCAATTCAATACACATGTATAATTGTCCTGCTCAGCTATTACATCCGCAGGATACTCTATTCTACACAAAATACTCCCATACACTGTAAATATAGTACTGCTATACAGTGCCCAAACTATACATGGGCAAATAATACGTACAATATCATTATAATGCTGTACACAAATAATATAATATAATAATATATACCAATTATATACTAATATAATAGTATACAGCACCCACCAGGTATCACCACATAATGCATAATTAATACAACTGCAAACTAGTGGACAAGTAATAATACTACATGTCTACATGTCTAATAGGGGAAAGGGTTGTAATCATTTCAGTGGCTGTTTTATTACTGTCACTTTTTTGTTTCCTTAGCCCCCTGTACTGTGCCCCGTACAAACGCCCAGTGTGCCCACCCTATACCACGGTGCCAACCCTGATCGCGGTTCAGGCAATTTTCATGCAAAAATGCTATCTGCCTATGATATTGCCTTAGGGCAGTGATGGCGAACCTTTAAGAGACCGAGTGCCCAAACTGCAAACCAAAGCCGACGTTTCTATCGCAAGGTGCCAACACAGCAATTTAGCCCAAAAGCGCCACAATACCACTATACAAGAGACAAATAACACTTTGACATCATGAGGCCACCATTACAACCACATAAATAGCATAATTCTGGTTATAAAGACCACTATAGAAAGGCCCATATTACCAATAATAACACTATACTAGAAGCTAATATAGTGATGAATACTGTATTACTGCCTGCGGCTGTAGCTCCGTGTATGGCTGTGTACTGCGGCTGTAGCTCCATGTATGGCTGTGTACTGCGGCTGTAGCTCCGTGTATGGCTGTGTACTGCGGCTGTAGCTCCGTGTATGGCTGTGTACTGCGGCTGTAGCTCCGTGTATGGCTGTGTACTGCGGCTGTAGCTCCGTGTATGGCTGTGTACTGCGGCTGTAGCTCCGTGTATGGCTGTGTACTGCGGCTGTAGCTCCGTGTATGGCTGTGTACTGCGGCTGTAGCTCCGTGTATGGCTGTGTACTGCGGCTGTAGCTCCGTGTATGGCTGTGTACTGCGGCTGTAGCTCCGTGTATGGCTGTGTACTGCGGCTGTAGCTCCGTGTATGGCCCCCCACCTCAGTATAGACACAGGGCCTCACCCCCCACCCCAGGATAGAAATAGGGCCTCATCCCCCACCCCAGGATAGAAATAGGGCCTCATCCCCCACTCCAGGATAGAAATAGGGCCTCATCCCCCACACAAGGATAGAAATAGGGCCTCATCCCCCACCCCAGGATAGAAATAGGGCCTCATCCCCAGCCCCAGGATAGAAATAGGGCCTCATCCCCCACACAAGGATAGAAATAGGGCCTCATCCCCCACACAAGGATAGAAATAGGGCCTCATCCCCCACCACCACCCCAGTATAGACAGACACACACAGAGGGGCTTACCAGGTGCAGCAGCCGAAACGCGCCATCTCAAGTGCAGACGAGGATGCGGTGACGTCACCGCCGGAGCACAGGAGCCAGGCAGCAGGCATCGGGCGCCAGGACCCTGCGACCCCGCAGGCAGCGGGACGCCGGGGCCGCGCAGACGTCGGCGCGCCGCTAACAAGCAGGAAGCGGAATGCCGGGGCCGCGCATGAATCGGAGCGCCGGGGCCGCGCAGACGGAGTGCCGGGCCGCGCAGGCATCAGAGCGCGCAGGTATCGGGGGAGATGGGGAGATGGTACGCGTGCCTGCAGAGAGGGCTCTGCGTGCCCTCTCTGGCACGCGTGCCATAGGTTCGCCATCCCTGCCTTAGGGGGTAGAGCATGATGCTGGGAATCTGTCTTTTTGTGCTGTATTTGTCCCCCTTAGGCTCAGCGCTGGGTGCAGCAACAGTTTAGGCTGGAGTCTCCCTTTAATATATCAATATTGTAGAGTGCTTCAAGATTTAAAGGGATCTTTTTAAAGGGATTGATTGAGTGAATTTGCAGGTTACTTTGCAGGAGCCTTTGACTTCCTTGTGGGGTAGACGTGTAATGATGGGAGACCCGCGTTCACACTGTGATATACAGTACAAAGTCTTCCCCGAGTCTCTCTTCAAACACGGCTTCCCCTGTCAGCAGGCGGCTGTCACATCCGCAAATACACGTCTCCTCATTAACTCCAGCCCCTTCCTAGCTGCTCCGTAACATCCACCTTTGAAGTGACAATTGGGAAGTTGCTGTGACAACTCCGGCCGGGGAAGGTTGTGTATAAAGGAATAGCTGGAAGTCTTTGATATTGGGCACATGGGGTGGCGCAGCACATGGGGTGGCGGTATGTTATGTGTCAGATGTGGGAACACCAATGAGAACTACTAAGGATTAACCCATGGGTGGTATTCATGTAATAAATATATTCTGTTCCAAATATATCATTTAGACGCTTCCTATACATAATCCTGACAGGTGATTGGTCCTCTCAGACTCATACAGTCATGGACACACCTCTCAGATTCATTGGCACATAGACACACCTCTCGGACTCATACAGTCATGGACACACCTCTCAGATTCATACAGACACGCGCCATTGGTTAGAGTTAACAATAATTCCGCAAAGTAGGCACATTTGCATAATTTTCGGCCCATGGACTTTCCCTGTGAAGCCACGCCCCTTTTAAAAGGCCACACTCCTCTGTTGGACCAGTGGGGAAAGTGTCTTAAGCCTTTAATAAATGTGGTGCAGGACGCGTATGGAGAACCCCAGAACTATAATGATTGTTTGCAAGAAATCTGAAAGTTCTATACAGTAAAATTTAAATTTCACAAAACTCTACTGATCCCTACATTTAGTCCTGTTCAGCAGACAGCGGGTCAGGGTGCCACGTGACAGGAGTCAGTATGGCAGCAGCTGGATGAGCGTGTCCAATCCACAGCCGCATCAGGGAAGTTAAACGTTAACAAGGAACACATTTGTTGATGGCTCCAGGTAGGAGGAAATTCTGGGAACTATGTTACTGAGCAGAACCGGCTCCAGAACAACCAGAAGAAATCTGTAAACAACAAATTATAAAAAGTTATGTGTGCGCTAGAGAAAAAGATGGGAAAAAGTTTTTTGTGTCCTTTACAATTTTGGCAAAAAGTTTCCCTGCAGAACAGAACACAATGGGGCAGATTTACTTACCCGTCCCTGCGTGATTCCCGAGGTGCGTCCCAGACGATTCACTACCAGCATGCGCCCGATATCCTGCATGTGTCGCTTCCCCGCTCAGGTCCGCCGGAGTTCACCTTCTTCTTCCCGGTGCATGTAAGTCCTCGGTTTGTGACACAATTTAAATGTGAAATGTGTGGTTTGTCCAAATGCGTCAGATTGTCCGATGGCCCACCCCCCAGATTTCTGTCACATGAAAGCCGATCCACCAAATTCCTATCGCGTGCGACACAATCCCTGGCGCGATCCCCGAAAAGTTGGGAAACCCGCAGAAAATGCTGCCACGGAACCCTTAGTAAATAAGCCCCAATTTGTAGGAAGGAGCCCTGGGAACTTCTCGTCTTGTTATACAGAAGCTCCTCAATAGATCAGAACATCAACAAAAAGTTAATGGGGCTTATTTACTAAGGGTCCCGCGTCCGCATTTTTGCGGATTTCCCAACTTTTCGGGGATCGTGCCGGGGATTGTGTGGCACGCGATCATTTTGTGTCGCAATCGCGACACAGAAATGGGGGGGGGGGGCATTGGACATCCGATGGATTCGGACTACGTGCGGGATTTAACATTTAAATTTGTGTCGCAAGCCAAGCACTTACCTGCACCAGAAAGAAGAAGGTGAACTCCTGTGGACCTGAGCGGGGAAGCCACACATGCAGGATATGGGGCGCACGATCTTAGTGAATCATGACAGAGTTCATCCTCGTCGGACAGTCCAGATCGGGGATCGCGCAGGGACCGGGTAAGTAAATGTGCCCCTTTATTTTCATTATTTCAATTAAAAAAGTGAAGCTCATCCATTATATAGTCATAGTATAGAGTCATTACAAAGGGACTGAACTTTTTTAAGTGTTTATTGATGTTGTGGACTACAGTCATGGAAAACCCTATCAAAAATGAGAATATTATATAAGACTTACTGTTGTTGGCCAAAAGTCTGTAGAGTAAATGCTCTCACTACTTGTGGCCTCTCATAGGGGCAGATTTACTTACCCGGTCCGTTCGTGATCCAGCGGCGCGTTCTCTGCGGTGGATTCGGGTCCGGCCGGGATTCATCAAGGTAGTTCCTCCGCCATCCACCAGGTGGCGCTGCTGCGCTGAAAAGCATCCGGATGCCCTGTAATTCACCGACCCGGACCAAGTGAAGGTAAGCGCGTCCCAAGCGACACATTTTCCATTTTTAAATGCGGCGGTTTTTCCGAATACGTCGGGTTTTCGTTCGGCCACGCCCCCCGATTTCCGTCGCACGCATGCCGGCGCCGATGTGCCACAATCCGATCGCGTGCGCCAAAATTGGAAATATTCGGGTAACATGTCAGGAAAACGCGAATCGGGCCCTTAGCAAATGACCCCCATAGTGTTTCCCCCTCATATTGTGGCCCCTCTCATTTCCCCTTCATATTGTGACCCCTCATTTAATCCTTATATTGTGGGTCCACTCTCATATCCCCCATTTATTGTGGCCCCTATCTTCCCCCCTCAAATTCTGGGCCCCCTGCTATCTACCCCTCTTATTGTGGGCCCCCTGTTATCATCTCTCCCCTTTCTCTGATCCACTCTCATCTCCCCGTAACATTGAGGCCCCCCCCCCCAAACCCAACTCTCATTAATACCCAACTCTTAGAACCTGTGAAATAAACCAGACCACATACCAGCCACTACAATTATCAAGATCCCATCCCAGACAGAGGTTAAGGACTGATGATACAACATATGTTTTAAAGAAGCTGTTTGGTGTTTTACATTTTGCTGGGACTTCTCGCTCTGAATGAGGCAGAGAGAGCTGCTTGCTTTAGGACACTTTACAGGGGTTGTTCCCATTTCAGCAAATAAATATTATTGTTTGAATTACAAATAGTTCTCCAATTTTCCAATATACAGGTGGTCCCCTACTTAAGGACACCCCATAGTTGAAGACAACCCATAGTTAAAGACAGACCCCTATGCCCCCTGTGACCTCTGGTGAAATTCTGGTGCTTTATTATAGTCCCAGGCTGCAATAATCAGTTTAAAAGTGTCTGTAATGAGGTTTTATTGATAATCCTCGGTCTAATTACAGCAAAAAAATTTTGAGACTCCAATTGTCACTGGGGCAAAATTTTTTTTTTTTTCTTGATCTACCATTATAAAATAGACAGTTTCGACTTAAATACAAATTCAACTTAAGAACAAACCTACGGAACCTATTTTGTACGTAACCCGGGACTGCCTGTACTTTCTGTATCAATATCTCATGGTTTTCTAGATGTCTGCTTGCTGTCTTTTTTTTATAGAAAGCTATCTTCATTTCCAGTGGACAGAAATCTGACCATGGTCACGGCTCGTTATATCACACAGGTGCACAGCTCGTTATATCACACAGGTGCGCGGCTCGTTATATCACACAGGTGCACAGCTCGTTATATCACACAGGTGCGCGGCTCGTTATATCACACAGGTGCGCGGCTCGTTATATCACACAGGTGCACAGCTCGTTATATCACACAGGTGCGCGGCTCGTTATATCACACAGGTGCACGCAGGGCCGGATTAAGGCTGGTGGGGGCCCCTGGGCGCAAAATCTGGTGAGGGCCCCCCATTAAATGTAGTCCAGACAGGGAACAGAAATCGCTATACAAAGGCCCCCCGCAATAACTATATACAGCCCCCTATAACTATATATATCTCCCAGTAATCACTATATACAGCCCCCCAGCAATCACTATATACAGCTCCCCAGCAATCACTATATACAGCTCCCCCAGCAATCACTGTATACAGCTCCCCCAGCAATCACTATATACAGCTCCCCAGCAATCACTGTATACAGCTCCCCCAGCAATCACTATATACAGCCCCCCAGCAATCACTATATACAGCTCCCCAGCAATCACTATATACAGCTCCCCCAGCAATCACTATATACAGCTCCCCCAGCAATCACTGTATACAGCTCCTCAGCAATCACTATATACAGCTCCCCCCAGCAATCACTGTATACAGCCCCCAGCAATCACTATATACAGCCCCCCAGCATCCACTGTATACAGCTCCCCCAGCAATCACTGTATACAGCTCCACAGCAATCACTGTATACAGCCCCCAGCAATCACTATATACAGCCCACAGCAATCACTGTATACAGCCCCCAGCAATCACTATATACAGCCCCCCAGCAACCACTGTATAC
Organism: Engystomops pustulosus; assembly: GCF_040894005.1. Lineage (NCBI taxonomy): Eukaryota > Metazoa > Chordata > Amphibia > Anura > Leptodactylidae > Engystomops > Engystomops pustulosus. Next base: position 215,819,316 of record NC_092413.1, read on the forward strand.
AGCTCCCCCAGCAATCACTGTATACAGCTCCACAGCAATCACTATATACAGCTCCCCCAGCAATCACTATATACAGCTCCCCCAGCAATCACTATATACAGCTCCCCCAGCAATCACTGTATACAGCTCCCCCAGCAACCACTGTATACAGCTCCCCCAGCAATCACTGTATACAGCTCCCCCAGCAATCACTATATACAGCTCCCCCAGCAATCACTATATACAGCTCTCCCAGCAATCACTGTATACAGCTCCCCCAGCAATCACTATATACAGCCCCCAGCAATCACTATATACAGCTCCCCCAGCAATCACTATATACAGCTCCCCCAGCAATCACTGTATACAGCCCCCAGCAATCACTATATACAGCCCCCCAGCATCCACTGTATACAGCTCCCCCAGCAATCACTGTATACAGCTCCACAGCAATCACTGTATACAGCCCCCAGCAATCACTATATACAGCCCACAGCAATCACTGTATACAGCCCCCAGCAATCACTATATACAGCCCCCCAGCAACCACTGTATACAGCTCCCCCAGCAATCACTGTATACAGCTCCCCCAGCAATCACTATACACAGCTCCCCCAGCAATCACTATATACAGCCCCCAGCAATCACTGTATACAGCTCCCCCAGCAATCACTATATACAGCTCCCCCAGCAATCACTGTATACAGCTCCCCCAGCAATCACTATACACAGCTCCCCCAGCAATCACTATATACAGCCCCCCAGCAATCACTGTATACAGCTCCCCCAGCAATCACTGTATACAGCTTCCAGTAATCAGTCGGGTTGTCCGACGGCCACGCCCCCCAATTTGTGTTGCTTGAAAGTCAGCGAGATTGTGGCAAAATTCGATCGCATGCGCCAAAAACCCCAGTTTAATGCGAAACGGAAAAAGTCAGGAAACCCGACCAAAATGCGGTCTACGGTCCCTTAGTAAATGTGCCCCAACTCTGATCCTGCTGTCCCGGTGTGTGTCAGTCTTAACTGCAGTTCAGCCATTCTATTCATGAACCAAACGAAACATTAAATTATCCCGGAGCACAAAAATTCCACTTTCTTTGATTAAAATTTGACGCCCTTCATGAATGCATATATAACATCAGTCTGTAGGGACTCCAATAGCTCCTTGTGTGACATGTCAGATGTAAATGGATTCCCTGCTGTGCTGATGACTTACATCCCAGGCACCAGGAGAGAGAATATTCTATCAGTCCCTAATTACTAAATACTTCATGGGAAAATGATGGGAAAACAAGTCACTTTTTGGTAGAACATCCACAAAATAATATGACGCTAATAATTACCATAGACAGGAGCCAAAGCCATAATTATGCCATATGCTGCCAAATAACACTACTATAGACAAACCATGTAATAGAGCCACTGGGAAAGAAATAAAAGCCCCATATAGTGCCTAAATAATACCACCAAAGATATACTGTAATATTGTGTAATGTGATACTGTACTGAGGCGTCATAATACAATGTTGCCATACAGACAACAATAACTGTGCCATAAAGTACCATATAATAGACATGGATATAGAGGGCTACACATAATAGTGCCACACAGTACCTAATAATACCACCAGTGCCTACATAATAGTGCCATAAATAATACCACCAGTGTCTACATAATAGTGCCATGCAGTACCTAATAATACCACCAGTGCCTACATAATATTGCCATGCAGTACCTAATAATACCACCAGTGCCTACATAATAGTGCCATAAATAATACCACCAGTGTCTACATAATAGTGCCATGCAGTACCTAATAATACCACCAGTGCCTACATAATATTGCCATGCAGTACCTAATAATACCACCAGTGCCCACATAATAGTGCCACATAGTACCCAAATAATACCATCAGTGCCTACATAATGGTACTATAAGGTACCTAAATATTACCACCAGTGTCTACATAATAGTGCCACATAGTACCCAAATAATACAAACAGTATCTACATAATAATGCCATACAGTACCCAAATAATACCACCAGTGTGTACATAATAGTGCCATCAATAATAACACATTGCCTACATAATAGTGCCATACAGTACCTAAATATGACCACTGATGGTAAGGATAATGTAGTGTGTTGATGGGAGTTGATACAATAGGACAACAAACCTTCCTAAGGATTAGGGACTGTGACAACACCTCAGCCTCTTCTAAACCTCTGGATTATAGTTAGAAAGCGGCTGCGCTGGGATACAGGAATAACACTATTAGAGGGGTCCTGTATTTTAGGTGGAGTAACTCCAAAGCCACAGACAATGGACACTTCACCTCCATCTCTGGAGTCATTACATCGATGAAAGGTAACGAGAGGCTAATGAGTCTCTGAGGAATAGAGGAGGAATGTGTCTTCATTGTTACAATGTAACCAAACCACATACAGACCCAGGATGACACATTGTAGACTCTGTGATGTAGGGCAATACTATTTATGCAATATTGTCCCCTAAAAGTGCCACTAAGATGGGACACTTTGGGAGTCTTAAGGGGCCCCCCATTTTTATGATCACTAGAGGGGGTCCCAGTGGTCAGACCTTCATCAGGTTACCTATAGGATAGTTACAGTGGGTCAGGGGTCTACAATGTGAGGATTTCTTGGCTGGTTCGGGTCCTCGGTGCCTTGTCATGTGCCGTATTTCTGGAACACTCATGTCTGTATCTTATTCCTCAGATAGGAGAAGCCTCAGACAATACCCCGTTGTCTCATGGTGAGTGTTCGATGACTTCATGGTCCTGCGGCCGGAATGTCCTGTCTTATTTCTATTTGTACCAGACTGAAAAACATCAAACCCCGCAAATAACAATATGTTTGTCGTAAACAAATTGACATATTTGGGAAATTTAATGATCAAGAAAACATTTTTCTAGCATAAATGCAGTGTCTCTTCCCATCCTGCAGGTGGCAGCACCTCATGGTTCAGATGTAGAGCTCTAGGGTCCTTCTTACATGATGTTTTTAAGAGGATTCGATCATTTTTTGGATATGTCGACTTTCAAAGGAGTGCGGCTCATACAGGGGGGTGTGGACAAATGTAGTGTATACTGGATAACTCCTATATTCCTGATCAGACCCCAGAACAGGTACCATAATTCAGAGGATAGATCCAAAAATTCTGAACCCAGACCAGACATGATACAGAACTCAGACAACATATTACACTTGAAAATACACATAAATGCTACATGTCAAGTACTCACCGTACCACTCATACTCATACACCTATACATAGTGCACGGCAGCAGACACCCTAATTAAGATACCGTCTAGCCTCCACTCAATAAGATGTCCAGCAGCAGCCTCCACTCAATAAGATGTCCAGCAGCAGCCTCCACTCAATAAGATGTCCAGCAGCAGCCTCCGCTCAATAAGATGTCCAGCAGCAGCCTCCACTCAATAAGATGTCCAGCAGCCTCCACTCAATAAGATGTCCAGCAGCAGCCTCCGCTCAATAAGATGTCCAGCAGCAGCCTCCACTCAATAATTTGTCCAGGAGCAGCCTCCACTCAATAAGATGTCCAGCAGCAGCCTCCACTCAATAAGATGTCCAGCAGCAGCCTCCACTCAATAAGATGTCCAGCAGCAGCCTCCATTCAATAAGATGTCCAGCAGCAGCCTCCACTCAGTAAAATGTCCAGCAACAGCCTCCACTCAATAAAATGTCCAGCAGCAGCCTCCACTCAGTAAAATGTCCAGCAGCAGCCTCCACTCAGTAAAATGTCCAGCAGCAGCCTCCACTCAGTAAAATGTCCAGCAGCAGCCTCCACTCAGTAAAATGTCCAGCAGCAGCCTCCACTCAGTAAAATGTCCAGCAGCAGCCTCCACTCAGTAAAATGTCCAGCAGCAGCCTCTACTCAGTAAAATGTCCAGCAGCAGCCCCCACTCACTAGGCAGGAATGCTGCCGGATCCAATGATTCAGACCCCCAAACCACAAGACTAGATCCAATAATTCAGAACCAAGACCAGATCCCAAAATGCAGACCCCAAAACTTAATAGCATTATTCAGAGCCCATACAAGATCCCATAATTCAGGTCTAACAAAACCCTATCATTGAGAGCCCAGACAAACTGATTATTCAGCCCATGCCACAACCCGTAATGTAGAAGCCAGACCAGATCCAATTTTTTTTCCACTCCAATCTTTTATTTAGGACCCTAGACCCTATGACCCATACTTCAGACCCCAGGCCAAATAGCATAACTCTGATCCCAGATCAGAAGAGAACAGTAAGATGTTATACTGGACCCCAGACCCCAGACCCATCTCATAATTTATTTAATTTCATTCCTGGTTCTTTCTTGCGTAGAGGGACCACCAAAGTGGGAGCTAAACCCCACTGCACCAATCATCTGTTTGACACTGTTTTAATACAGAGTTACATGGCTGGACCCAGTTGGATCTGGAAGCCACAGCTCTAATTGTGGCTCCGAATCACTATCAATAGTAGCCATGGCTATAGGAGTACCAGAAAATCCCTTAAAAATTGGGACAATCATGGCAAATTTGGGATTTTTTACACACATGAACATTCAGCCTTTTTGGGATTATTGGGCACACGCGGACCCCCTTTGACCAGCCAGCAATGGACAGTGATCAATGGGGACAATTTAACCCCTATTGCACTGGCTCTAGGTTACTGTGACTCAAACAGGACATTACAGAGCAGACCACCAGATGTGCGTCTAATCATAATCCATCAGATGGACATTACGGAGCAGGCTGAGATGTCCTCTTCCTGTATATTTGTTGTGGTAACGGGTTGCGGTTGGCGATTTATCGTGTATGGTTGGAGGGGAGGGGGGGAAGCCATCCGCTTTGTTTAGCTGGAGCGTAAACAGTTTATGTGTGAGAGCTATGGGAGCGGAGTCCTCTGGGGGAAGATGCTAGAAGAACGCAGGTTGCCCAACCACTTCCCCTTCCCCCGGGAAGCTGCAGACTGTTACAGCTTAACCCATTGTTACACTGCGGGCACGTCACATTTACAGATTGCACTATCATGTAGCATTGGTGGTAATGTGCTTGTCCAATGTGACAGTGGCCACTACCACAGGTACAAGGACCCAATATAGAGGGCAAAGGTATTAGGCTCACAGGGGAGCAGTCACCTGAGGGAGGTCTACCTCACAAGGAGGCACTTAGTGGTGTAACTATAGGAGTCGTAGTGTTAGTAGGAACAACGAAGCTCTATAGCCACAGGACAACATTGGGGGTCATTTACTAAGGGCCCGATTCGCGTTTTCCCGACGTGTTACCCGAATATTTCCGATTTGCGCCGATTGTACCTGAATTGCCCCGGGATTCTGACGCACGTGATCGGATTGTGGCGCATCGGCGCTCGCATGCAAGCGACGGAAATCGGGGGGCGTGGCCGAACAAAAACCCGACGTATTCGGAAAAACCACCGCATTTAAAAACCGAAAATGTGTCGCTTGGGAAGCGCTTACCTTACCTGGTCCAGCTCGGTGTATTCCGGCACGTTCAGATGATTTTCAGTGCAGCAGCGCCACCTGGTGGACGGCGGAGGAACTACCTTCATAAATCCCTTCCGGACCTGAATCCTGTTCAGAGAACACGCCGCTGGATCGCGAATGGACCGGGTAAGTAAATCTGCCCCATTGTGTCCTTCAGGGCCCAGCATCAGGGTCCTATGGATAATACAACACCCAAGGTTAGGGTTTTATGTTCTGGGTCAAAGGTAAATGGTTGCAGAGAAACTTAGGTTAATTTTTTTTGTCTCTGATGGGGGGAGAGGGGGTCTCACTTCATTTACAGGTCTGAATTAATTTGGATGAATTGGATGAATCCCCGCCCCTTTTGCAGAGCTATTTACGGAAGTGTCCTGGAAAAATCTGAACTGTTTATGGCCACACAGAGATTCTGGACTAGTCTCTAGGAGGGACATCAACTATGTCCGCACATACACTGATAATGCAATGGGTATAATGGCAGCTCTGGGGCCACAGTAAGAGGGGGACACAATAAAAGGGAGAGCTACTGGGGGGCACAGTAAAAGGGGGACACAATAAGAGGGAGAGCTACTGGGGGGCACAGTAAGAGGGGGACACAATAAAAGGGAGAGCTACTGGGGGGCACAGTAAGAGGGGGACACAAGAGGGAGAGCTACTGGGGGGCACAGTAAGAGGGGGACACAATAAAAGGGAGAGCTACTGGGGGGCACAGTAAGAGGGGGACACAATAAGAGGGAGAGCTGCTGGGGGGCACAGTAAGAGGGGGACACAATAAGAGGGAGAGCTGCTGGGGGGCACAGTAAGGGGGGGACACAATAAGAGGGAGAGCTGCTGGGGGGCACAGTAAGAGGGAGGCACAATAAGAGGGAGAGCTGCTGGGGGGCACAGTAAGAGGGGGACACAATAAAAGGGAGAGCTGCTGGGGGGCACAGTAAGAGGGGGACACAATAAAAGGGAGAGCTACTGGGGGCACAGTAAGAGGGAGGCACAATAAGAGGGAGAGCTGCTGGGGGGCACAGTAAGAGGGGGACACATTAAGAGGGAGAGCTACTGGGGGGCACAGTAAGAAGGGGACACAATAAGAGGGAGAGCTGCTGGGGGGCACAGTAAGAGGGGGACATAATAAGAGGGGGAGATGCTGGGGGAACAATATGAGAAAATGCTGCTGGGGGCACAATAAGAGGGGGAGCTCATGGGGGGCACGATGTGAGGGGGCTTTAAGTGGGGTGACAACAAATAACACCATCATAGTAATTCCAACAGGGCTAATCGGCTCTATTATACAATAATACATCCCTGCTTCCCATTTCACTTCATAAACTGCTGTTTAGGACCTTGGAAAAGCTGGATCACAACCAATAATATAATCCATGTTACAGATCACTGTCGTAGCTGTCACCCAACTTTCCTGAAGGACTGAATTGTCCATAGCAAAACACCTAAACATCACATTTACTAATACGTACAACTTCTTCTAATCTTAGGGTAATTTGGGGAGTTATTTAAAACCCCAGGAGAGTGAAGGGTTAAATAGTAGTTGTATTGGTGACCAGGATCTATTGTGACAATGGTCACCCAGCAACTGTGTATGCTCCATATAGAAAGTTCTTTCAAGACATTCCTTGTGTCCGCGCCCTCCCACTCATCATGTTCTGGGAGGAAACCTGTGTGCACAGCAGTCAGAGAAGTTTCTAGAAGTATCTACCTAGATTACAGATCCTGGCGCAGGATCAGGGGTGTAACCAGACTCGTAGGCCTCAGTGTAACATCCATAACAGGCAGCAGGCTCCTAGGTCTCAGTGTAACATCCATAACAGGCAGCAGGCTCCTAGGCCTCAGTGTAACATCCATAACAGGCAGCAGGCTCCTAGGCCTCAGTGTAACATCCATAACAGGCAGCAGGCTCCTAGGCCTCAGTGTAACATCCATAACAGGCAGCAGGCTCCTAGGCCTCAGTGTTACATCCATAACAGCAGCAGGATCCTAGGCCTCAGTGTAACATCCATAACAGGCAGCAGGCTCCTAGGCCTCAGTGTAACATCCATAACAGGCAGCAGGCTCCTAGGCCTCAGTGTTACATCCATAACAGCAGCAGGATCCTAGGCCTCAGTGTAACATCCATAACAGGCAGCAGGCTCCTAGGCCTCAGTGTAACATCCATAACAGGCAGCAGGCTCCTAGGCCTCAGTGTTACATCCATAACAGCAGCAGGATCCTAGGCCTCAGTGTAACATCCATAACAGGCAGCAGGCTCCTAGGCCTCAGTGTAACATCCATAACAGGCAGCAGGCTCCTAGGCCTCAGTGTTACATCCATAACAGCAGCAGGATCCTAGGCCTCAGTGTAACATCCATAACAGGCAGCAGGCTCCTAGGCCTCAGTGTAACATCCATAACAGGCAGCAGGCTCCTAGGCCTCAGTGTTACATCCATAACAGCAGCAGGATCCTAGGCCTCAGTGTAACATCCATAACAGGCAGCAGGCTCCTAGGCCTCAGTGTAACATCCATAACAGGCACCTGGCTCCTAGGCCTCAGTGTAACATCCATAACAGGCAGGGCATAATATCCTTATAATGAATCCTGGGGCCCGGACACTAGAGGGCACCACACATTAATGGGATACTGCAATCACTTAAGGGGTCATTTTGCAACATCCCTGCCAACACAGGGTTAACGTAATGTTGCAAAACCAAAAAACCCACCTCCGTTCAATACGTTTTTTTCAGAGCCTGATCAATTGAAGGGTGACCTCAAGTATTTGGTAATGGTAAAGCAGCTGCTTAAATATCTGAGAAGGAAGATGTATTTGTGTGGCCAATGTTGGTTGGATAACAAGCTTGCCACCTCACAAGGGGAGTTGAAAAACCCCTTGCGTCTGGGAAGTGCAACATCCCCCACCGGGGCCTAGACTTTTTTTGGGGCCTGGAGGCAACCGGGGCCCAGAATACCGGAGTGCCTGGTGGTTGTGGCCTAGGGCACGCTGATGTCGCGGTACTCGCTATGGGGACCAGCAGACTATTGGTAGTAAACCCGTAAACTCTTTAATAACTTATAGATTGCACTTTTGGCAACCTGATAACTAAAACATAACCTTCAAATAAGCGGAGGCAGAGGCTTGTTGTTGGGTGTAAAAACGGTCACAGCATATTTTAATGGCACATCCTTGTGGCAAACAGTTTTCCAATTTTAAACCATCAGGTTTTGTAAGGCACCAACGGTAAACATTTTTCACACCACCACCAGGAGCGGTATGCCCAGCCGGACTCCCGGCTGGCAAGTCGTCCACCTGGTACACGCTCATCTCCTTTTTTCCGCCACAAGGAGGGCAGTATACTCCTATACTGCACTCCGACCGCCACCCAACAAAAACAGAGCCTGTTCAATTCCATCCTGAATGCCCGACAAGAAAATGTCGAGGCCTATGTCATTTAAGTGCACTCCGTCCTCCCTCATTAAATTCGCATTGTCCCCTTCAAGCTGCCTGTGCCGAACCACGACACCAAAACGTGATCTAACAAACCTGGCCATACGGGCGTTAACTATCCGCCTGGCCCGATCTACGGCCCCCGAATCCCTCGCCCCTTGCCATACCACCCTTGGGACTATCTCGGACCACACTAGGACCATTTCAGAGAAAAAAGAGGACAGCCTCTCAATATCAGAACGCATCAAAGTGAGCAGCTCGGGAGCCCTGGTAAGACACAAATCATTCCCCCCAGCATGTATCACAAAATGACTGGGCCGGTTGCAGAGCCACTGATATTTACGACCTCCGGAAGAACCTGAGACCACCTCAGGCCCCGAATCCCTCTCCAATGCAGGTTAATTCTTTGGAAACCAAGATTTCTGCCGCCAGGCCGTATTTCCGCTCTTTGCGCTGCCCAGAAAACGTAGGAATGACCTAATACCCAAACAGACGGCGCCTGCCTTTGCTGCGAAGCCGAACCATATTGCTGCCACGTTGCCTGGGCCAAAGACGCCCTCACCAAGGCCATCAAACCTGGACTAAGTCCCACAGCAGGGACGGACACTCCCGCCCCTCCGGGAGGGACGACGGCAGCAGGGACCGGAATTCCTGCCAATGAAACCGAGATAAAGAATCAGCAACAGTATTCAAAACTCCCGGGACATGACGGGACCTGAAAACGATATTGTATTGCAAACAACGTAGCACCAGATGACGAAGGAGAGATAGCACTGGTAGAGAGGAAGAAGATAATTTGTTAATGCAATAAACCACAGAAGAATTATCCGTCCAGAAACATATGCTTCGGTTTGCCATCTCCGGTCCCCAAATCTCGACAGAAACTACAATGGGAAATAACTCCAGAAGAGTCAGGTTCCTGCATAGACCAGACTCCTGCCACTCGACCGGCCATGGGGCGGCGCACCAATCAGTGCGAAAAACCGCCCCAAAACCCGTCGAACCGGCCGCATCTGTGAATAAAGACATCTCGGAGTTGGAAACCGGAGGAGGCAGCCAACAAGTCTGACCATTATAGGACAGAAGAAAACTCCGCCACACCATCAAATCCTCACGAAGGGATCGGGTGATACGAATGTGATGGTGAGGCTTAGTCACACCTCTTGTGGCAAGAGACAAACGGCGGGAAAAAACCCGCCCCATGGGCATTATCCTGCACGCAAAGACCAGCATTCCGAGCAGGGATTGGACCTACCGGAGAGTGACCCTGCGCACAGAACAAAACCCATCGACCACCGACAGCAAACGTTCAAGCTTCTCAGAAGGAAGACGGAAAACCATAGCCACGGAATCCAACTCTATCCCGAGAAAAGTGATAACCTGGCTAGGACCCTCCGTCTTCTCCTCCGAAAGGGGGACCCCGAAACACTGCATGAGAAAACGGAAAGTGGATAACAAAAAAGAACACACTGGGCTGTCCGCAGGGCCAATAAAAAGAAAATCGTCAAGGTAGTGGGTGACGGAGCGGAGTCCCGACTCCTGACACACTGCCCATTCCAAAAAAGAACTAAACATTTCAAAATAACGACAGGAAATAGAACACCCCATAGGTAAGCATGCGTCATAGTAATACTGACCGTAAACACAGCACCCCAACAAATGGTAGCAGTCGGGATGAACTGGAAGTAAGCGAAATGCCGACTCAATGTCAGATTTAGCCATAAACGCCCCCCGGCCGGCATCGCGCAAAAGCAGACGGCCCTGTCGAATGACGCGTACGTAACTGACGACTCCTCTGCATACCATCATTCACAGAGGAGCCTTTTGGGAACGACAAGTGATGTATCAGGCGATACTTACCCGGTTCCTTTTTTGGCACCACCCCCAGCGGAGACACCCGAAAATTGGAAAAGGGGGGGAAGGAAAATGGACCAACCATGCGTCCTAAAGCTACTTCCTTGTATACCTTGTCCCTCAGAACGTCTGGAAATTCACGGGCAGACTTTAAATTATCCGCGAAAAACCCAGACCTCTCCAAAGAAAAAGGAATAAAGAAGCCAAACGTGAAACCCCCACGCAGGGCAGCTGCATCCGACTTATTAGGGTACCTGTCTAGCCAAGGCCCCATCGCGGCTACGCTCACCGGGGTCCTTGTGTTCTTGACCGGGTGTAGTTGTTCTACCCGATTTGACGGTGGGGCGAGTGCATCGCAAGGCGGCGTGTGAACCGCCGCAAGAGGAACATTCGTGCTTGTATTTACACAAGCCGAAAAATTTACAATGGCCTTCGTTGAAGAGCCAACATGCTCCTGGTCTACGAACGGCCACTCCCGCGGCCGCGGAATTTGCGGAAGCGGAAGTGGCCGCTGACTGAAAGGGGGTCTTCGGGGAGACCATGAAGCGCAGACATACGTCCGCTGCCTTTACCCCCCATCCTATCTCTGGATTTAATGCTAAGCGTTTACGAAAATCCTCATCGTAGAGCCACCACGCTGACCCCCCGTGCGTCTTATATGACGTATAGATCACGTCCATGTACGTAAAAAGCTCAGCGCAACGCTCAGGATGCCTCTCACCCATAACACAGCCGAGAACCATAAACGCTTGCAACCAATTATTTATGGTTTTTGCAACCCTAGGCTTGCGCTCCTGAGGCTTCTCGGACCAAACTCTCCTCTCTCTATCCACAGTGTGCTGATCTGCTGTAACTAAAGTCCAAATGTCCAAATAGGCATTTGCCCAAATCTTCTCCTTTACCTCTTGGTCTAAATGCGAACCCGGCGGGCTGACTGCACAGAAAACTGAGTCCTTGTGTACCCCTGCCGGACGTGGAGCAGAGGTGACAGGGGGAGCAGGCGCCGCGCCAGCGGGGGGGATCCTATCCAACAGTGATTTTATAGTCTGCAATATCTCCCCCCCCACCCCCGACTGACCCACATCACCCTTTTCCCACGCACCTGCGAACTGAAACTCACCAGATCCTGAAGCTGCCACTGGAGCACTGGCGGATGGAGCTGGTACTGTAGGTAAGACCGACTGCTGATCCACACTCTGGACCCTTGAAGATCCCCTGCGGTCCCTACGCGGCCGCTCCCGGCCACGAGACCCAGGCACCTCGGATTTGCTGGATGACATGTCTGAAGATGACGGTGATCGCCATCTGGAGGATCTGGACCGCCGCGACAGGCGAGATGATCTGGAACGTCTGCTCCTGTCGGAATAATAACGCTCCGCGGAGTCGCGGCGTCGCCGCCTGCGATCCTCCCGGGCGGGCGAGATAGAGCGGGACCTGCTAGATCTATAGCGGGCGCTGCGGACCCTGTCCACTCTGACTGGGGGTCCCATAACAGCAGCGGCCGCCACTGGAGGCAAAGGGGGGACTAATGCTGCCGCCGGTGGGGGGGGGGACCCAACACCTACGGGGGTGTGGGCCGGCAGCTGCCTCTGCTCCAGCTCGCATGGGGGCGGAATAGGTGCCTGAGATACCTCGGGCACCGCTAACTGAAGCGGCTGCGCCGCAGCATTCAGGTCCTCCGAGGAGGCAGGAGAGCTCGCCTGCGTGCCCATCTCGCAAAATGGCGGCTGCCCGCGAGTGACCGGAAGTGCGGAGGGCCCGGGCGGAAGTGACGTCATAGGGGGCGGAGCTACCAGCGTGGCAGGATGCGGCTGCGCAGCGGCGCCTGCGCGGAGTGTCGCTCTGCTCCTGGAGCGTGCGACAGATTTGGACCGCGAACCCCCGCCCCGGTCACCGGACCTAGGTAAGTGAGAGGCGGGGGTAGAGGGTGGTGACGGGCTCAGACGCGACGGCGGCCGCGAGCAGCGCGCGGACCGCCGAGATGGGCCAGGGGGTTCAGGCGGGGGCATAACCGCCGCAGAAATTATCTGGGAAAGCCATCCTACACCCTCTCTCCTAACACGGTCCCGCAGGGCCGCGATAAGGGGGTCGCCCATGATACCTGGCAGGAAAGCACCCCAGGAAAACTGTCTCCAATTCTGCTCACAGCTATGCCAAGCTTGAGGTGAAGTTCAAAGAGGGCTACTCTAGACCACAACCCTTTTATGCTGGGAGAGGGAGGGGAAAAACTCTGCCCGTGGGGCACAGAACATCCCACCCACTTCCTAAAGTGCATGCTTAACCCTTTTTATGCCTGACTAAAAACTATGGACACCAACAGTCCGTGTGTACCCTTCTTATACAGTCGGGTACACTCCAGGTGGTGTGTGCAAGACATATGGAGGCAGAGGCTCATGTACTGGTTCTCCCTGAGGTCCAATGTGACAGTGGCCACTACCCACAGGTACCAGGACAAGATATGATTGACCATAACCTCTGTATATAGATATATATACACACTTGAGGTGTCTGTAGGATGAGTCCCTGGGTAATGGATGGGGAGCCCGTGGTGGTGACAGCCATATCCAGGGATCAGACGGAGGCAACGTTGTGCAAATCAACTTACAGTTCTTGAGAGCGGGGGCATTACAAAGACTGGGGCACTGTGGGGCATTTTAATGATTGGGTCAGTATTAAGAGTGGGGGCATTAAAATGACTGGGGCTATGTGCGAGCATTATAAAGACTGGGGCAGTTCTTCTGAGAAATGCACTTAATAAAAATATGGTAATGAGATGGACTTACATCACCCATCCCCTCATCAAGCAATCATGCTCCCTCATGCTCTGTTCCTCCCTCAGCGGGTGATGTCACCTGACTGTCTGCAAGTCTTGCACATGCGCAATAACTCTTCCCTTGCGCAGCCGCACTGGTCTCCAGTGGCAAACATTAGAAACAGCAGCAAACTACGGACTGGCAATTAGTTTCTCCTGTGGCTAGCAGGTCTGTCTATTGGCTGGATTTAGTGTAGTCAATAATCCTTGCATGTAGAACCAGCCCTGGTCCTATAGGTCAGCTAGGCTGGCTTGTCTCTTTGGGAGCCTGTTTGGCTCTGCTACATGAGCAGCTCAGCCATCTGTGTGCTGTAGAGAGATTTCACACATGGAGACTGCATGCAAAAAGATCCAGAGGACCCTAGTCTGACTCTTTGTGTCACCTTGGTCATTCGTTACATCTCTAGAGGGGAGAAAAATGCAATTATTACCAGTAGTTTTGGGCAATAACTATATTTGTGGACTTGTAAAGCTTTGAGAGATTAGTTGTACTTGGTCCCTTTATGCCAGGTGTGGGATATTACATAGTTCATATGGAAAACCTCTCCACGGTTCTAAAAAAAAAATAACAAAAGTACCACGTGCAGATGTTCTGATAACCACCGCTTTATTAATATAGCGCCATCATATTCCGTAGCGCTTTACAAATCATGGGGGACATATACAAATAAAATAAAACGTGCCACACTAAGAACTGTATAGCTGTATTATTTATGTACTGCTTGGCACTTTTTATACACAGAGCTTTCTAATAACGTCGTAATGCTCTTTGTGTATTTATCTGAGTACTGGGTGGCGGTATTATTTGAGCCTTGTGCTGCGGTGATATTTCAGCTCTGTATGGTGGTAATCTATGATCATTACATGGTGGTATTATTTGAGTACTTTATGTTGGTGTTTGAGCATGTATGGCGGTATTCCATGAACACTCCTGTGGTGGTATTTTTAAATCGGCGCATGGTGGCATTATTTGAACATTGTATGGAGATATTATTTTCACTCTACGTAGTGGTATTATTTGAGCACTGGTAGGTGGTATTATTTTTAGATATTGTATGGGGCACTGTACATGCATAGTCTGCTGAAATGACATTCTAGCAATGGGGCTCATTTACTAAGGGTCCGAATTGCGCACTTTCGTCGGGTTTCCCGGCGATTTCTGATTTGCGCCGAATTGCCCCGGGCTTTTGGCGCATCAGGACCGGCTTTCACGCGAAAGAAATCAGGGGCGTGGCCATCAGACAACCCGACAAATTCGGAAAAATCGCAAGATCAGCACTTACATGCACCAGGACGAAGAAGGTGAACTCCGGAGGACCTCGGCGCAGCAGTGACACCTGCTGGATATTGGGGGCACGGACCTTAGTGAATGCCGGCAGAACCCGAATCCTCGTCAGAGAACGAGCCGCTGGATCGCGACTGGGCCGGGTAAGTAAATGTGCCCCAATGTATGGGAGTATTATTTGAGTACTGTATGTTGGTGTTTAATATTAATATTATATAATAAAATAATATTATTTTATGAGTGCTGTGTGGTGTATTATTACAGCTTTATACTGTGTTGATATTTCAGCTCTATATGGTAGTGATGGAAATGTTTGAGTAGTGTTTGGTGCTATTATTTCTACATTATACTGCGGTAATATTTCAGCTTTGTATGGAGGTACGATATGAACACTGTGCATTACTAACGTA
Organism: Engystomops pustulosus; assembly: GCF_040894005.1. Lineage (NCBI taxonomy): Eukaryota > Metazoa > Chordata > Amphibia > Anura > Leptodactylidae > Engystomops > Engystomops pustulosus. The sequence continues at coordinate 215,834,618 of NC_092413.1, forward strand.
TTATTTCAGTACTGTATGTTTTGTGGTATTATTTTGGCACTATATGGCATACATACTGTATGTAGGTATTGCTTGGGCACATTACAGTGTGTAGCAGCATTATTTATCAGCTGTAGAGTATATTGCAGTATGGTGTAGCATTATTATTACAGTATGCAGCTGTATTGCAGAGCTATATAGACACTATATGACGACACTCGATTTTTTTGGATAGGATCACACTGTGATATTGTGCAGCGCACCTTGACCTACAGCCAGCACCTTGCACCCATATGACATCACATGACCTTAGATATTACAATGCAGAGATTTCCATCTCGCTGCATTCCCCCGCTGTTATCGCATAGTAATACAAACATACCGCACCCCTCCACCACCGCAGGGTTATATAACGTGCAAAAATCTATAAAACACTTGGGTCTTCTAGTCTTGTGTCAACACAAAAATTCCACTGAAGAGGGAGGACGTGGTGTTTCCTAGTTATGTTATCAGTCGGGGGGAGCTGCTGCAGCACAGACTCCTTACAGACAGGCAGAGCAGTGAGAAGGAGATGAGCGGGACATCCTATACTGTTACATGCCTTAATGGGGTTGGGCATATTCAAACATGCTGTAGAGCTCACAACAGCAAGCACAGATATTGAAAATGATGGCAAATTAGCCACAGAGTCTTTAGTTATGGTATCAGTGGGGGAGAGCTGCTGCAGCACAGACTCCTTACAGACAGGCAGAGCTGGGAGAAGGACACGGGAGAAGACAGATCTCTTTACACACTTAGAAGAAGTCATTAAATATGTCTTTTAAATATATACTTGATCGCAATAATTAATGCCCCCTACATTCCCTTTACCCCAAGATCTTAAAGGGAGGGGCTTATGCAAATTTATCTCATAGGGGGCAATTTGAAGAGGTTTTTTGGGTGAATCATGAAAGATTGATTGGTTTCAAACAACCTAGAAAATGAGGGTTCAGTGAGCTCCATTTTTTTTGCAGAACATCGCCTATAGGGATGCACAGAGCCCCTGAAAATTTCTGCCCCTTTAACATCATGCAGACCAGATACATACTGGTATATACCAATGTAGCCTTATACTAGCTCAGTGCCGATGATAGGTGTCGGCTGTTTTCAGACAAGTATAGGGGTTAATATTTCTGAGCTCTCTCTGGGGGAAAGCAGCTCCATAATACTTGTCACCATTGCTATAATATGGAGGAGGTCTCGGGGACCACTGGAAAAGTCTCCAGTAACAGCTGCTGCTAAAATAGGGGGAGCTGGCTGCATAAATACACAATATATAAGACTTATTGATCCAGAGAGCTCCATCTAGTGGTGGCTACTGGCAGAGTTTTATTAACTCCCTGACTACTATGTGTATTGTGCAGTAGTATTACTCAATAACTGTACGGTGGTATTATCTGAGTAGTAGTGAGTGGTACACTCTAGGCACTGATGGTATTATCTTAGCACTGTATGGGGTATTATGTGAGCACTGTATGGTGGTATTATGTGAGCACTGTATGGTGGTATTATGTGAGCACTGTATGGTGGTATTATGTGAGCGCTGTATGGTGGTATTATGTGAGCAGTGTATGGAGGTATTATGTGAGCAGTGTATGGGGTATTATGTGAGCACTGTATGGTGGTATTATGTGAGCACTGTATGGGGTATTATGTGAGCAGTGTATGGTGGTATTATGTGAGCACTGTATGGAGGTATTATGTGAGCACTGTATGGAGGTATTATGTGAGCACTGTATGGGGGTATTATGTGAGCAGTGTATGGAGGTATTATGTGAGCACTGTATGGTGGTATTATGTGAGCACTGTATGGAGGTATTATGTGAGCACTGTATGGGGGTATTATGTGAGCACTGTATGGGGTATTATGTGAGCACTGTATGGGGTATTATGTGAGCACTGTATGGTGGTATTATGTGAGCACTGTATGGGGTATTATGTGAGCACTGTATGGTGGTATTATCCGAGCACTATATGGTAGTATTATCCGAGCACTGTATGGGGTATTATGTGAGCACTGTATGGTGGTATTATCCGAGCTCTGTATGGGGTATTATGTGAGCACTGTATGGGGTATTATGTGAGCACTGTATGGGGTATTATGTGAGCACTGTATGGGAGTGTTATCTGAGCACTGTATGGTGGTATTATGTGAGCACTGTATGGTGGTATTATCTGAGCACTGTATGGTGGTATTATGTGAGCTCTGTATGGTGGTATTATGTGAGCACTGTATGGTAGTATTATGTGAGCACTGTATGGGGGTATTATGTGAGCAGTGTATGGAGGTATTATGTGAGCACTGTATGGAGGTATTATGTGAGCACTGTATGGAGGTATTATGTGAGCACTGTATGGGGGTATTATGTGAGCACTGTATGGGGTATTATGTGAGCACTGTATGGGGTATTATGTGAGCACTGTATGGTGGTATTATGTGAGCACTGTATGGGGTATTATGTGAGCACTGTATGGTGGTATTATCCGAGCACTGTATGGTAGTATTATCCGAGCACTGTATGGGGTATTATGTGAGCACTGTATGGTGGTATTATCCGAGCTCTGTATGGGGTATTATGTGAGCACTGTATGGGGTATTATGTGAGCACTGTATGGGGTATTATGTGAGCACTGTATGGGAGTGTTATCTGAGCACTGTATGGTGGTATTATGTGAGCACTGTATGGTGGTATTATCTGAGCACTGTATGGTGGTATTATGTGAGCTCTGTATGGTGGTATTATGTGAGCACTGTATGGTAGTATTATGTGAGCACTGTATGGGGGTATTATGTGAGCAGTGTATGGAGGTATTATGTGAGCACTGTATGGAGGTATTATGTGAGCACTGTATGGAGGTATTATGTGAGCACTGTATGGGGGTATTATGTGAGCACTGTATGGGGTATTATGTGAGCACTGTATGGTGGTATTATGTGAGCACTGTATGGGGTATTATGTGAGCACTGTATGGTGGTATTATCCGAGCACTGTATGGTAGTATTATCCGAGCACTGTATGGGGTATTATGTGAGCACTGTATGGTGGTATTATCCGAGCTCTGTATGGGGTATTATGTGAGCACTGTATGGGGTATTATGTGAGCACTGTATGGGGTATTATGTGAGCACTGTATGGGAGTGTTATCTGAGCACTGTATGGTGGTATTATGTGAGCACTGTATGGTGGTATTATCTGAGCACTGTATGGTGGTATTATGTGAGCTCTGTATGGTGGTATTATGTGAGCACTGTATGGTAGTATTATGTGAGCACTGTATGGGGGTATTATGTGAGCAGTGTATGGAGGTATTATGTGAGCACTGTATGGAGGTATTATGTGAGCACTGTATGGAGGTATTATGTGAGCACTGTATGGGGGTATTATGTGAGCACTGTATGGGGTATTATGTGAGCACTGTATGGTGGTATTATGTGAGCACTGTATGGGGTATTATGTGAGCACTGTATGGTGGTATTATCCGAGCACTGTATGGTAGTATTATCCGAGCACTGTATGGGGTATTATGTGAGCACTGTATGGTGGTATTATCCGAGCTCTGTATGGGGTATTATGTGAGCACTGTATGGGGTATTATGTGAGCACTGTATGGGAGTGTTATCTGAGCACTGTATGGTGGTATTATGTGAGCACTGTATGGTGGTATTATCTGAGCACTGTATGGTGGTATTATGTGAGCACTGTATGGTAGTATTATCTGAGCTCTGTATGGTAGTATTATCTGAGCACTGTATGGTGGTATTATCTGAGCACTGTATGGTGGTATTATGTGAGCACTGTATGGTAGTATTATCTGAGCTCTGTATGGTAGTATTATCTGAGCACTGTATGGTGGTATTATTTGAGTAATGTATGTTAGTATTATTTGAGCTCTGTATGGTGGCTCCTACTTGTCAGGCAGCTCCCACTGACTAATACCCTTGGTAAAGATGCTGAGATCAGAGTGTCCGGAATTGCCATGGTTACAAATCCGGTGGGAGACACTTCCCCTTTAATCTTAACAGCGGAGAATATAGTGAGTGTAATATCTGGCTGCTAATAACATTCACTTCCTCCATTATAAACCCTATGCAGGAATGCAGCAGACACGCCCGGCTCCCGCAGCTCACACCGCACCATCTGCGACCTCCACTCTGTATCTTTGTATCTGTTCCTGGGAAAGCTGGGTCACACTTACTATGACTACCATTATACTCCTCACCAATAGGTGTGCATCTTCTCCAGACCTAGTGATAGCAGGTAGATGCCATCTACAGGAAGGTTTTCCTATCAGGTGCCTGGGAAAGTTAGGTTACATCCAGTAACACTACCATTGTACAGATTATCATCTAGTTATTAAATGGCAGATCACTGTATCTATAAAGTTATACATCATATATTCTAATATATCTAGCCCAACTGTTAATCAGGGGCATGGGAAAGTTGGGTTACAGCTAATATGGTCTGCATTACAGAGCCAAGAGTTGTCTTCACCAGCCAAACACCTGTTAGTATGTTCTGGTATCATATGCCAGGTGATTGGCCTCTCAGGAACCTGGGAAAGCTGGGTAGTCATTATTATAGAGTTTTCCCACTCAATAGTATCTGTCTTGCTATGTATTGGTTCTTGCCCCTGTTCCTGTCTAACATTCGTGATCTACTGTGTTATTCAGGATCCTGGGAAAGTTTTGTGTCCCCCTGTGCGGATCCTTGTGAAACCGCTGATTCCAGTTTGAACTGGGATTCCCATTTGATCCTATTTCTGGAGATCCTCAGGATGCGCGCCCCACCCCGACTCTGCAGCATTAATAACCACCACTCCTATATCTCCTGTGTGACCTTCATGAACCTACAAGACTGGGGGAAGACACTAACTTCTTAAAGGGACACTCTCCTGGAATATCGATTGTTCCCTGTTATCAGCCAATTTAGGAAATGTGGAAGCTAATGTTGTCCATTGCCATATAAGTGTAAACATAACTTTGAAAGGGGTGATTCAATATCAAAAGTGCTCTATTTTAAACTTATAAATGTAAGCAGGGGTGGTGCAAAGAAAAGTAGGAGGAGTTTCAAAATATTTGGGCTACATGTAAGCAGGAGTGGGGTAATGTAAAGAAAACATGGGAGCAGTTACACCATCTTTGGATACAAAATAATAAGCAGTCTTGGGCAGTGAGAAAAAAAATATGCATCTCTGGGCAATCTGGACAAATGGGTATAAGCAGGGGTGGAGTTACATTTATGGATTCCGAAGTTTAAGCACGAAGGAAGCTGTGAAAAAAGTATGTATTATTAGTTAAGTTTTATCAGCCAAAAATTATGTAAGTGGGAAAACTGCAGGTAAAGTTACGTATTTTTGTTCTGCTGAATGTAAGCAGGGGTGGGACCATGAAAAAGTGGGTGGAGTTTTCTAAGGTTTGAACTTAAATATGTGAGCAGGGATTAAGAAGTGAAAATTTAACGTGGAGTGATATTATTTTAGGACTGGCTAGTGTATGCAAGGGTGGGGCAGTGAAAAGACTATGGTAATTTACAATATGTTGGGCAGAAAGGTTTAGGCAGGGGCGGAACTGTAAAGTAGGTGCAGTAAAATTTGAAAACTGATAAATGTGATCAGAGATCCAGCTATAAAAATTGGATGGAATTACAACTTCTTCAAGAGTAAATTGAGAGTAAAAAAAAAGTACAAAACTGATTTTTGGACTCTAAAGCAGGGGAGGAACAGCAGGAAGAAGTGGGAGGGGCTACATAATTTTTGGATAAAGTCTTAAAACAGTAGGAGGAGTCCAGTTTGTGTTTTTTCCTAAAATGTTATATATTTATATTTGGGAGACACTACAAAAATAGTTACAGATTAAAAAAAAAATTAAATTACATTTTATAAAAGTTTGCAAGGAATCGGTAAAAAAAAAATGGGAAAAATTGAGATCGCATCAGGATTTTTTGGGCTTACAGAAAAATAAGCAACTTTTTGACGTTAACAACAGTTGCTCTACTTTTAAATAGTGGCTCAGTATAGGGCAGATAAATGTGGTATCAGCCTTTACTCCTGCTCACTTTATGGCGCTGTAAAGTTTGATTACTGATCATAACTGATTTTTATAACCGGAAGCTTATTATAATACCGCCATACACAGCATTGTCCCTGATTTGACCCGTAAGAAGACATCTTCAACATGTGAAGAGACACAATTTTAAGTGTCAGGTCCTGCTTTGTAGCATCCCCTGATGCTGCCCCCCCCCCCCATTTTGCTTCAGGTGTTGCCGCCTGAGGCAAGAGGCTCAATTCGCCTCATGGTTGTTGCACCTCTGATCTCTGCCTTAATAAGAGGTGGTTGCAGTGGGGCCCTCTTCAGGCTCCAATAGACATTGCAGCTGAGCTGTGGTCACAGATTTCAGCGGAGGTAGTAGTAGGGGGGGTCATGGTGTAATTCTGGGACAAACTTTTGTCAGAAACAGAGGAGTAAATGGACCCCTATTCAAAATCTGTAACAGGGACCAATTCTACCATGTGCCATTTTCATATAGTATCACAGCTGCAGGGTTTGTTACAGTGTATCAGGGATCTTTCACTGGACAAATAGGGAGAAGGTTTTAGGTTCTTGATGGAAACAAGACATTTGCAATCACAGACAGCAAGCAGAGATCTTGGGAATGTAATAATACAAGTGTTTTCCAGAGAGATCACAGCTGCAGTGCTCGTTACAGTGTATCAGGGTTTTAGGCTCTGGATAAAAAATATATATTTTCCATTTATTAACAGCAAGCAGAGATCTTGGGAATGGTCTAATACTAGTGTTTTGATCAGGTATCACAGCTCCAGAGCTTGTTACAGTGTATTCCCCCTTGAGTGAATGCATTCACTGACAGCAAGCAGAGATCTTGAGATCTATAATTAGTTTTTGACCACATATAGTGTATCAGAGATCCCGTTTGGTTGAGATAGGGATTTAGTTTTAGATTTGGGGGTGGAAGCAAGATATTTCCATTCACTGATTATGAGCAGAGATCTTGGGAATGTTCTAATACTAGTGTTTTGATCAGGTATCACAGTGCAGGGTTTGTTACAGTGTATCAGAATTCCCCTTTGAATGAGATAGTGACACAGTTTATATTTTTTGATGAAAACAAGACCTTTTGCATTGACCGACAGCAAGCAGAGATCTTGCAATGGTTATATTACTAGTTTTTTGACTAGGTATCAAAGCTGGAGGGCTCTCTACAGCGTATCAGAGTTCCCCTTTGGTTGAGATAGGGATATAGTTTAAGATTTTGGGTGGCAGCAAGATACTTCTATTCACTGATAGTGAGCAGAGATCTTGAGAAGACTAGCGCTTCGATCAGGGTTTGTTACAGTGTATCAGAATTCCCCTTTGGATGATGTAGAGATACGGTTTATGGTTCTTGATGGAAGTGAGATTTTCTGCATTTGGTGACAGCAAGCGGAGATCTTGGGATTGAAGAGGAAGTGGAATACAAAGTATGCAGAAGAGAATTCTGAGAGAGCGGAGGAATGTCAGCGGAGGACAAGTCTTAGAAAGTTCCGGGCAAGTGACAGATTTACATAATGTGTCATTCATTGTGTGTGACACCCACACCCAGGACCTGCCTGGTTACCGCTCAGGTGCTGATAAAGGCAGGCGGGTGCTGAGACCTGGGCGCAGAGCTCTGCCAGCAAGGACCAGAGGGGGACCTATACCAGACAGGTAAGATAACATACCCTATAGACATCCCATGTATATAGATATATACATACAGGAGTAGCAGAGCTGAGATTGTCATTGACCTCCTTAGAGCGACAGTACATGTTACAATACATGCTATGACCCTAGTTAAGATACCTTCCCATGACAAACATGTAGGTAGACCATCAATGTGACAAACTCAGCAGAGCTCAGTTTGCCATTGAACTATTTAGCGCTGTGCATTACTGTTGTCCTAGAGAGGAGGAATCGCAGTAGTATAACTTTTCCCTCTGGTGGCATAATCCATATAGAGATGTAGCAGAGCTCAGTTTGTTTGGACTTGAAGATTCCACATTCCAATAGAAAAGAACTGGTAATAATCTGCAGATAAGGGAAGGTGCTACCGGTGTCTGGGGGACTACAACTCCCAGTATTTACACCCAGCATACAAATAGTATGCCTCAGCTCTGCTACACCACTAAGCAGATGAGAAGGGTCACAATCTCTCAGAAGTCCCTTAAGGGATGAGCCAATGAGATGGAAGAATTTCTGTATGTAGCTGCATCCATCAGGCGAAGATTCCAAAATTCAGGATTTTAAGGATTTAAAAGGAAATGGAAGCAACAATGACTATAGCTGGAGTGTAATAATATAAAATAAATTGCTGGCCGCCCCTTTAAGTGGCAATTACACCCTAAAATAGATCTAAAATAAAACGTCCCCGTTTGGTCACCAATGAGTCCAGTGCTGCAGCCTAGGACAGTAGCCCTCCTGAATGCAAACTAATGAGTCCAGTGGTACAGCAGAAGAGAGTGGCCCACCCCATTGCAAACTGATGAGTCCAGTGGTGCAGACAAGGACAGTGATACTCCAACTAAAGAGTCCAGTGGTACAGCCTAGGACAGTGGCCCTGTCAGTTGTAAACTGATGAGTCCAGTGGTGCAGCTGAGGACAGTAGCTCTCCTGAATACAAACTAATGAGTCCAGTGATGCAGCCAAGGACAGTGATACTACAACTAATGAGTCCAGTGGTGCAGCCAAGGACAGTGATACTACAACTAATGAGTCCAGTGATGCAGCCAAGGACAGTGATACTACAACTAATGATTCCGGTGGTGCAGCCAAGGACAGTGATACTACAACTAATGAGTCCAGTGATGCAGCCAAGGACAGTGATACTACAACTAATGAGTCCAGTGATGCAGCCAAGGACAGTGATACTACAACTAATGATTCCGGTGGTGCAGCCAAGGACAGTGATACTACAACTAATGAGTCCAGTGATGCAGCCAAGGACAGTGATACTACAACTAATGAGTCCAGTGATGCAGCCAAGGACAGTGATACTACAACTAATGAGTCCAGTGGTGCAGACAAGGACAGTAGCCTTGCCCATTTCAAACCCATGAATAGTCACCCAGTCCATTACAAAGTACTGAGTCCAGTGGTGCAGCTCAGGGCAGTGGCCCAGTCTGGTAGTGCAGCTGAGGAGTGTGACACATAACCATTGCTAACCAATGAGCCCTGTGGTGCTGCTGAGTACAGTGGACCTCCCTATTGCCAATCTATGAGTCCAGTGGTACAGATGAGAACAATGGTCCATCAGCTCCTGCAACAAAATATAACCTATACAGAACAATACATCATGTACTTGTAATAACAGGCGCAGTCACTCAGGGAACAAAGCAACAAACAGTCACCACAGGGCGGTAGATAAGGAAGTGCAGTGTTTGACAGCCGCCATTACCATGGTATTGTATGACACTGTAGAGCATTGTCTATTATTTGAGCAATGTATGACACTGTCATTATGGCACTGTATGGCGGTATTATTCAGGCACTATTCTTCTTGGTCTATTGTCTGTACATACTATGGCACCATAACTAGGGCACACTATGGTGTATTATTTAGTTTGTTCTATTGTGTGTGCCTAGTATAACACAATCAGGGCATTGGGGTCTATAAGCCAAACTTCTGACTCCAACTCCTCAGTTTCCCTAACTTTGAATCTGACTGAGGGCGGCATTGAAAATTAAGAAACTATAACAGTCTCCTGTTCCCTAGTTTATCATCCCAAACAGCCCCCTCATAGTTATTTTATATAAGTGCCCCTTCACCCCTATGGATCCATTAGATACAGCCCCCCTTACACACTTGAATTCCTTATGTACAGCCTTATGTGCCCCCCCCAGCAGCACTGGGCCCAGCACATGCCCAGGTATGCCCAGTACTGGTGCCGGCCCTGACCAAAATGGTCACCGACTCAACGACTCTGATGTCATGACTGACTCCACAGTCCTGTTTTCGGGGATTCCTTCCCAGTCCATTATTCCTCTAATCTGTATCTGAGGAGCTTCACTCCTGCGTTGGGTTAAGGATATAGAGCAGAATGGTCCCAGGAGCAGGAGAGGACCCTGGAGGGGTAAGTACATGTCAGCTGTACTGTACTGCTCCTGGGTCCTCTCCTGCTCCTGGTGCAGTTCTGCTCTGCTTGGGCATAAAACCAGCACAGGACACAGGGCAGAGCGGCACATAGAGGAGGGAAGCAGCTGTAGTGCAGGGAGGAGAAGAGGAGCCAGGAAAAGAGAGGATTTATTTGGTTTTTTTCTACTCTGGGGTATCCAGTATTTTTCTGCTCTGGGGTCTCCAGTATTTGTCTGCTCTGGGGTCTCCAGTATTTGTCTGCTCTGGGGTATCCAGTATTTGTCTGCTCTGGGGTCTCCAGTATTTGTCTGCTCTTGGGTCTCCAGGTTTTGGATCTGCTCCGGAGTCTTTAGCATTATTGCCTAGTCTGAATGCAGTATTTGGTTGCTGGGGTGGTATTTGCCAGGACTTCTATACTACAAAAGTGGCGCAGAAGCCCTGAAATAATTGTAAATGTTAGCGTACTGCTTGCACTTGCATTTTTCTATTTCCGCTACCTCTACGACAGGGGGGCATGGAGGGGCGTGATGGGGGTGTGGCCAACGGACCATTGTTTCGGTATGGGGCGTCTCTTGACTCTCGTGTAGCCCCTTGATGTATCGGGGGCCACGGGGCTACCATATACCGGCACTGGATAAATACCCCCCATAGGCTTTATCACTATAGAGCACTGTTTGGTGGTATTATTAAGGTATCATACAGTTTGATGTATTGTATTTGCATAGTATGGCACATGTTATTGGGACACTAAATGGTGGCATTATTTAGGTACCATGGGCATAGTAATGCACCATTATTAGGACACAGTATAGAAGTATTATTTAGGCAAAATTTAGTTTTATTTATAGACTACAAGTGGTATCACATAAAGTATTGTATGGGGGTATTATTTATTATGTATACAATACATTTATTGTATGGCAATATAATTAGAGCTCTGTATGGTCATGTTAATCATGCACCGTATCATTTAACCTGTTGTATGCAAGGAGTATAGCACTATTATTAGGGTACTGTATAGTGGTATTATTTAGGTGCCATGTAATTTATACAATGCACATGTCATTTAGGGGTCTGCAGGCTATATGATTTAGACACCATACAGTCAGGGCTATTTTATGCATATAGCATGACTCTAATGTTAGGGCACTGTATGGCGGTATTATTTGACCAGCACATGATACTGTTATATGGACATTTTTTGAAGCACCATTATTATGAGATATATGTATGAAGATCTTTATGTCTATGAACTATGAAGCAGGACCTCGCCCTTATGTAATGTAAGTTGGGCCTCGGGCCTTAGTGTTACTTAAAGGCAAAGATGATTACTTACTGCTGTTGCCATTTATTATTTCCATGGTTTTCTAGCCTCACATCAATGCTAAAAGCCTTCACTCCTGGAGAATCTCCATAAATTAGTCATGAAAAGTGGTGGAAAGATGCCTCAGCCTTAAATGTAATGTAAGATGTGATTGAATCAGACGGCCATCAAGCATCCATCTTGGTCAGTCTTACATGTAGATGGTTTTCCTTCTAGTCGACTAATCAGGTTTTCTTCTTTATTTTAGGTTGAAATCAGATTACATTGACCTCAATCAACCTCAAGTCTTCGGCAATGACCACAGCCATCCTGGAATGTATCAGCACGTTGTCCATCAGTGCTCAACAGCTACGCCGCTTACCCAAGCTTCTGGAGAGTGGCCTCCTCAAGAAGATGCCTTCTACGCTCAAGGACTCTGATGTCCCCAACCTCTTCAGAGAACCCTACATCCAAACTGGATATAGGCCGACAGACCAAGACTGGAAGTATTACTTTCTTAGCCTTTTCCAGAAGCACAATGAATCGGTGAATGTCTGGACTCATCTTCTGGTGGCCTTGGCCGTTCTCTTGAGGTTTCGAGCTTTCATTGAGACTGAAACATTCACCTGGAGCGCATTATCCATACCCCTAGTCTTATATGTCCTGGCCTCATTGACCTATCTCACATTCAGTATACTAGCACACTTGCTCCAGTCCAAATCTGAGTTGGCCCATTACACTTTCTACTTCATGGACTATGTTGGGGTCAGCACTTATCAGTATGGAAGTGCCTTGGCCCACTACTACTACAGTTCTCACCAAGCTTGGTATGACAAAGCCTGGCCTTTCTTCTTGCCAGGGGCTGCTTTACTAGGGTGGATGTCCTGTGTGGGTTGCTGCTACGCCAAATATCGTTACGAGAGGCCGTATCCTGTAATGAGGAAGGTCTGCCAGGTTGTCCCTGCCGGGTTGGCTTATGTCTTGGACATCAGCCCAGTGGTTCACCGGATTATAGTCTGTTCTATGGATGAGTGCTCGGACAGGGCTGTTTGGTACCATTCTCTCCAGATTTTCTTCTTTGTTATTAGCTCCTACTTCTTCTCTTGTCCCGTCCCGGAGAAATTTTTCCCTGGTGGATGCGATATCATTGGTCACGGCCACCAAATTTTTCATCTGTTTTTAGGTTTGTGCACTCTGTCCCAGTTGGAAGCCGTGCTACTAGACTACAAGGACAGGCATGAACACTTCACAGCACGGTACAGCCCAACGTCAACCCAAATTTCTTGCCTTTCGTTCTTCCTTCTCATTTTCTGCACGTCCCTTACCGCCTTTTATCTACGGCAGAAGATTAAGCAGCAACTAGACAAGAAAGACTTGTGAGGAACACGAGGGACGTCTTAGACGTCATCTCCAGATCATGTTATTTAATAACATAGGACCTACTAATTTATTTACCACTAAAACTGGGGTTTGTGGGTAATTTTGTTGCCGAGTGAAAAGAGAACTTCCAATGAATGACATCTGTCCAGGGCTGCTATGAGGACTTGGCTCACAGAAGAAAAAACTTTGCACTTTTGACAAAGTTGGAGCGTCCAATTTTTTTTTTTTTTTTGATAGAGAATGTGATCCTTGGTTCCAAGAAAATTCCTGTAATTAGAGGTTTAAAGATTATTTTTAAAATTTTAAAGCTCTTCAAAATGTTTTCTGAATATTTAGTAGGAATTTCAGATGACAATGTGATGCTCCTATTAAGAATATTTGCACTGAAGTTACACCAAACATATTGGGGCTCATTTACTAAGGGTCCATGGAGCATATTTTCGCCGGGTTTCCCAACGATTTCCGTTTGGCGCAGCATCACGCTGGGGATTGTGTTGCACGAAATCAGATTTTGGCGCATCGGCGCCGGCTTGCACGCTACAGATATCGGGGGGGCGTGCCGTCGGACAACCCAACAGATTCAGACAATACGCCGGATTTAACATTTAGAATTATATCGCAAGACACGCACTTACAAGCAACGGGAAGAAGGAGGTGAACACCGGTTGACCTCCGTGGGGAAGCGACGGATGCAGGAACTCGGGCGCACGATCTTCATGAATCGCGCCGGACTTCATCCTCGTCGGACTGTCCGAATCGGGGATCGCGACTGGACCAGCTAAGTAAATTTGCCCCATTGTCTTGTTGGCCAAATTTTTGGATTATGATTAAGCACAATCCTTTTACATGACCCTTAGATTAACCCTAACCCTTTAATTGCTAACAATGAAGATTTTTAGTAGATAAAATGAAGGATGGGACCAACCAAAATTTGCCATGGCCCCTTCAAGGGCCCCCCATGCACATTGGTTTCGTGACAAGTTACCTCCTAGGAAGATGGAAGTAGATGTTGGCCAACTGATGACCAATTTCGGGTTTTATCAGGACCAGATGTGGTATGAAATGGCAGCTTAGGTTCTTTAAAAAAAAAAATCTAAAGATGATATCTAATGGAGATGTTACAGTAGCTTAGGTGATGTTGTACAATTGCACTTCATACACCATACAAGCTTGAACTTAGATGAAGGACTTTGGGTTGCACAGTTCACAGTTCTGTGAGCCCAATTATCATAATGCTTCTTCAATATAGAATGGATCATTTGCTCCTGAGGTTGGCCTTCTCAATCTATTTCAGCTTCAGATTCAGGTTTTTTTTTGGGGGGGGGGGTCAGCCAAAATCTCAATTTATTTACCTTCAGTCAGTGTCAAGGTGAAGTCCTGGCTAAGGGTGGTCCTACACGTTGATGTTTGGCCAAACCCATTGATTTGACTACTGTTGTGAATGGCGATGTGTTGACTCTCCCCCAACTGAAGGAAGGTCCTGTTGAATTTCAACATGCCCAATCCTTTACTAAAATGAGATAACTCACCGCTAGAGTTGTCTATTGGTGATTTACCAATATGGTTGAACTTCCCTGCATTGAAATCTGGAGCATTAGTTTAGTGTTTGGTTGAAAGTTCTCAAGTAGGATCAAGGTTAAGGTTGACATATGTGTCAGTCCTTGATATTTCTTATTCCCAACCTCCAAGTTTAAAGCAAAGAGACTTTTTAAGATAGAAATGTGTTATGTTGAATTAGTTTCAAATAGACCATGTAAAATTTTTGGAAACCAAGGTCTTCTCGAATGTTCTCCATCTCCTCTACTCAACTTTGGTCAAAGACTTTAGTAATTCCTTCACATTCTCTATCAATTTATCTTACTTAACATGTAATGACCTGGTGCTGGCGATTGTAGCCATTTATATATATATGTTTATATCTAATAATACTATATGTAGAATAATACAGATGACTGTGCTGAAGGTTGGTTGAGGTATCTGGTTGCACTGGAATAAAATCACTAGATACGATGAAGCCGTCCTTCGCATGGTGTCCATGTGTCGTTTCGATGCATGAAAACTGCACATATCACATACATAATGACCACTGTTGCAAGTACTTAAAGGAATTGTCCACAGTTTAGTCAACCCTAACTCTAGAACTGATGTCCTGGGTCCAGAACCAGATTTATATGTTTGATTACCCCACTCCACCCTTGGGCTGAGTATTAGAAAGCATCCTTCTCTGACTACAAAGAGGTTGCAAAGAGGTAGCTCCTCAGAGGTGGGGTTACCATTAGCGACAGGTTTAACTGAGAAGAGGCCAGGACCCTTTGTGATTTGGTTGGTCCAATACTTTAGTATAAACATGTCAAGCTATATAGACCAGCCAGTTGCCTTAAGGCCTACAAACACCTGGATCTGGCCTCGTTTTAGAGGCACATATGAGAGATTTAGGGTTAAGAGAGGCCCCTTGGGTATCTGACTTAGATTGACACACTACCAATCATTTACAGCACTTAATATTATCAGTTAAAGAGAGAGGCCACTCTGGCCCCAGGGTCTTTGGTAATAAAGTTATATTTACATTGTAAGCTCCTCGGGGGTGGAGCCTAATCTAAATAAATAAATTGACACATAAGAATATATCAGTGTTATATTAAATTTACACAAAATTACATATTAAATTTACATAAAGGATTAAGATTTTTTAAGGTAAGCTAATGCTGAGAGTTACTTACAACCCTGAATTAAAGGGCCATAATGGTTCTAAAAATTTTATTAATTTGCTACTTTTGTGTTTTTTTTAATGTTCAATGTTAGGCTGCTGGTATGGTGGAGCCTTGTACATCCACCATGTATAGGTTTTTACAATGTATGATAAAAAAAACATGCTATAATATCTGGTACTGTACTAGGAGAGTATTCATAGTACACATAAATTAGGTCTTATTGGGTATTGTTGCCCTTAGTGACGAATCGGTATAGTCCAAACTGGTTATTATAGTTATAGTTTCTCATTCTTAAAAAAAAAATCATCTTAAAGGGATTGTCTTTTTAGATCAAGCACCCCCTGTGAGCAGGTCTCCAGGAAATGTTTGATGCCTAATAGGATTTATCGAAAAAGATTGTCCAAAAATGAAGACGCCAACATGTAGGACCCAAACCACATCTCACATTACGACTACTATGCCTAAAATGTATCCAGGTTTTTATTTTTGTTGAATAATTTATGTTGTTGAATTATTGAAAATGGGTTTTTCTTGATCCTCATTTTAAAAAAAAAATTGTCCAAAGCTGCAAAATGTGCCCTAAAAACTTTTGTAACTTGTACATGGTGAGCAAACACAATAAAACCTTTTACACTCATGATGTATTTGATTATTGAATTACAGGCAGTCCCCTACTTAAGGACACCCGACTTACAGACGACCCCTAGATACAGACTATGACCTATGACGAAGCTCTCTGGATGTTACTATAGTCCCAGGCTGCAATAATCAGCTGTAAGGTGTCTGTAATGAAGCTTTAGTGATAATAAAGGTCCCATTAAAGCAAAAAATTTTGAAACTCCGATTTTCACTGGGGCAAAAAAAAATGTTGTCTGGAGCTACAATTCTAAAATATACAGTTTTGACTTACATACAAATTCAACTTAAGTACAAACCTATGGACCCTATCTTGTATGTAACCCGGGGACAGTCTGTATTTGAATTCAAAGTCTAACTGCCGGTAACGGCCATGATCGGCACTGACACTGATCGCGGCAGTTAACCTGTTAGGAACCGCAGATGGACTCTAACAGCGCTTCATCTGGGCCACCACCATCCTGGATGGTCGATATGCGCCCCCTCCCCGACTTCATCGGAGTGCACCGATCGGTTGCCATGACTGTTAAAGTTTCCCAAAGCTGTCACCCGGCATCCTGTAATACGGTCTGCCAGAGGCAGACTGTGATATAGACGCGGTATATTCACAATGTACTGCAATACAATTATTTCTGGTCGTGATTGTTTTTGCCAATTTGCAACACTTATAAAAGTTAATAAAAAGTGATCAAAAGGTCGTACAGTCCCCAAAATGTTAGAAATGAGAACATCAGCTTATTTTGCAAAAAAAACAAACAAAAAAAACAAAACAATGTTCCGTACAGTAGAAAAAAGTTATTGGTGTCAAGTATGGCAACATTTTTTGTTCAAAAGATTTTCTTTTAAATATATCTATATAAAACCCATATTAGTTTGGTATCTCAAGGGAAGGTGTCATGTGAACCACACAGGATAAGCATATTTTTTCCCAGCTTCTCTAAACATGGAATAAAATATAAAATGGTGCCACCAGGAATGACAAATTATGCCACAAGGCTCCTGGGGCACGCACCCCAGGGCCCCCTTCAACCTAGAGGGGGCCCCCAGTAGCCAGTAGCACAGTGGCACACTCCCACGGTCACATGACTCAGGGAAACTGAGCAGAAGGTCCCGTCCTCTTAGTGATATCACACTTCAATGTTCACCTGACTAGTGGATAGTGAGCAGGAGGTCCCATCCTTTCAGTGACATCACACTCCCAGGGTCACATGACTACTGGATAGTGAGCAGGAGGTCACGTCCTTTCAGTGACATCACACTCCCAGGGTCACATGACTACTGGATAGTGAGCAGGAGGTCCCATCCTTTCAGTGACATCACACTCCCAGGGTCACATGACTAGTGGATAGTGAGCAGGAGGTCCCGTCCTTTCAGTGACATCACACTCCCAGGGTCACATGACTAGTGGATAGATAGCGAGCAGGGGGAAATGTATGCTACATTGAGTGCGGACCTCCCCCAGATTTTGCGCTCAAGGGCCCCCACCGACCTTAATTTGGTCCTGCTCCCTCAGATAACAAGTTAACAGAAAAATAAAAAAAGATATGGCTTGTGGGAAGACGGAAGTAAAATATATATAACGTGAAAATGGAATCGGGCCCGGTAAAGAATGTGGGCAGTTCTCAGGAGAAGTTGTCATTGGGGTCTGCCGGGAGACAGTAGTGATTTTGGTTAAAGTTTGGCGCGTTATCACATCCCCCAGTATGTGATAATATAGGGACAATACCAAATTTTAAAAGTAAGATCTAACAATCTAGATACTTGTACTAAGCATTGCACTAGCTTGTGACACAGCAGGTGCGCGGCCTGCGGGCCCATGATGGGTCGGTATGACGGCAGATCCATCATCTTGGTGCATAGTCTTCGGGTCGGACAAGTGTCTAGACTTCAGTTTGTAGATATCTGCATTCCACTTATGTCATCGCTCCTTTTATATCTACATCCCCAATATCGGACACAGAGCCTGAAGAAGGGCTCTGGGTGAAAGCTTCTGACCCTGACACAAGAAAGGGCTGACAGCTGTTGTATTCAAATGGAAACCTGCAATGGCTTTTACTCAGAGCAGAATGAAGAGGTTCTATTCAGAGAGTTTGGAGCACAGCAGTGTGAGGACAACCCCTATGTACTTGGAGGATCTACAATCCAGCTGTGGTCTTGGCACTATGGGGCTCATTTACTAAGGGTCCGAACGCCACACTTTCGTCAGGTTTCTCGAATATTTTCCAGAATTTTGGCGCATGAGACCGGATTGTGGCGAATCGGCACCGGCTTTCACGCAACAGAAATCGGGGGGCGCAGGCGTCGGACAACCCAACGGATTCGGAAAAAACGCGGAATTTAAAAAACGATTTGTGTCGCAAGATCAAGTACTCACATGCACCAGGAAGAAGAAGGTGAACTCCGGCGGACCTCGGGGCAGCAGCGACACCTGCTTGAAATTGGATGCATTGACCTTAATGAATCGAATCCGAATCCTCGTCGGACAACGCACCGCAGGATCGCGACAGAACCAGGTAAGTAAATCTGCCTTTATGTGTTGAGCTGCTTTACAGTTCCTTGTTTTTTCCCTAGGTAAAAGATGTAGCAGGCTTCTGGTTATATATTACAGCAGTCACATGGAGCAGAGGGGAGGAGCTGATTAGCTGTTCAATGCACAAAGCACAATACCCAACAGCGTGAGGACACGCCCACAGTGCACTTTCAGAAGCTAAAATGCTGGAATATAAATTCATTTTTCCCTTTCCTGTTGCTACTTAAAATATACACAAAACATATAATTAAGCATCTTTTCAAAACATTGGGGCAGATTTACTTACCCGGTCCAGTCGTGATCCAGCAGCGCGTTCTCCGACGCTGATTCGGGTTCTGCCGGGATTCACTAAGTTCGTTCGCCCAATGTCCACCAGGTGTCGCTGCTGCACTGAAGTCCACCGGAATTCACCTCCTCCGTCTCGGTGTATGTGAGTGCTATTTTTGAGACACAATTTTTTTTTTTTTAAATTCCATGTTTTTTCCGAATCTGTTGGGTTTTCCGATGGCCACGCCCCCGATTTCTGCCACGTGAAAGCCGGCGCCGATGCGCCACAATCCGATTCCATGCGCCAAAATCCTGGGGCAATTTGGCGCAAATCGGAAAAAAATTATGGAAAGCCGGCGGTAAATGTGCCCCATTATGTTGTTAGTAGCAGCAGGACTGTGAGAAAATGCATTTATATTCAAGGACTGTAGCTTCTCCAAGTGGAACAGGTGTTACATAAGTCTCTCTGAGCTGATAGGAAGGGCTGTAGAGCAATCCCAAGCAGAGAACACAGAACAAAGTAGTGTGAGGACACTGTGAGAAGTTACATAAATCCTTATTTCACAGGCCTGCGGCTACTAACCGCATACAAAACGGTTTAATTACACATCTCTCCAGGGATAATACCTAGCACTAGCTTCAGCGAGCACAGAGCACGGCAGTGTGAGGACACGCCTCCAGTGCACTTGGAGAAGCTACACTACTGGAATATAAATCCATTTTTCACAGTCCTGCTGCTACTAGCAACATACACAAAGGTCTGATTACACATCTCTCTCGGGACAATACCTAGCACTTGCTGTAGTCTGCATAGTCACACCCATAGCTCCCAACCGTCCCGATTTTGCCGGGAAAGTCCCGTTTTTCTTACCTCTGCCCCGCGTCACGGGCAGCTATGATATTGTCACAGATTTTCCCCCCAGGTCCCGCTGTGTCCCGGCACTGTGTCCGCATAGTAAATACTTTGAAAGCCTGAACTCACAGTACAGAATGGCTTCTACAGACATCGGGAGGGAATCCTTTTCAAAGAAGTGTCGGGCTTAGCGGAGAGAGCAGGGACCACGTCATCAGCTCAGATCAGCATCTGTCCATATATGGTCACTGCATCTCCTAGGGTTCCCCAGAGCAGACATCGGGCAGGGAAGAGAGCAGGGACCACGTCACCAGGTCAGATCAGTATATGTCCATATATGGTCACTGCATCTCCTAGGGTTCCCCAGAGCAGACATCGGGAGGGAATCCTTTTCAGAGAAGTGTCGGGCTTAGCGGAGAGCAGGGACCACGTCATCAGGTCAGATCAGCATCTGTCCATATATGGTCACTGCATCTCCTAGGGTTCCCCAGAGCAGACATCGGGCAGGGAATCCTTTTCAGAGAAGTGTCGGCTTAGCGGAGAGAGCAGGGACCACGTCCTCAGGTCAGATCAGCATCTGTCCATATATGGTCTCCAGGGCTTCCCCAGAGTTTAATCACTTGAATCCAAATTCCGATACAAACCTGTAAAATTTATGGGGTCATAAAAAAGTGGAACTTGTGAGCAGGTGTGACCATACCATAACTTAAATAAAGTTTTGCCCAGGCTGAGACTCAAACCTGTGACCCTCTGCACTGCAGACAGGAGCCTCTACCAACTGAGCTACAAGCCCAATGATACAGAGCTAAGGATTTCTGGTAACTAAGAAGTGTTATCTGCCACTGTTACATTGTGACACAGACTTACTGCCCTGATCTATAGAGAGGGATCTTCTCAGAGGTTATTTATGTTAATTATTCAGACTATTATTATTATTATAAATTTTATTATTTTTATTATTATGGAGATGATTATTAATAATAGTAAAAATA
The DNA here is from genome assembly GCF_040894005.1 of Engystomops pustulosus. NCBI lineage: Eukaryota > Metazoa > Chordata > Amphibia > Anura > Leptodactylidae > Engystomops > Engystomops pustulosus. The sequence continues at coordinate 215,855,417 of NC_092413.1, forward strand.
ATAATAATCTCCATAATAATAATAATAGTCTCAATAATTACAATAGACGCTGAGAAGATCCCTCTCTATATACCAAGGCATTAAATCTGTGTCACAGTGTAGAAGTAGTCATAGTTCTTAGTTAACAAAACACAAAGCATGTATTATTATGGCCCATAATGGCCCATAATGGCCCATTCTTAGTTACCAAAATTCTACACCTAGGTAATCACAGAGGTTATAGCTCAGTTGGTTGAGGCGCTGTGTCATTATTGTACATGGACACTGCAGGTTCTGGCTTCAAATCCCAATTTTTTTTTTTTTTATTGAGATGATTTATATTATTATAATATGGCTAAAATTTGGGGCGTGGCCAGGGAGTGACTGGGGGTGTGCCGTGTGCTACGCGTGCCGCCATTTTGTCCCTCTTTCCCTTTCACAAATGTTGGGAGGTATGGTCACACCTGCTCACAGGTTCCACTTTTTTATGACCCCATAAATTTTACAGGTTTGTATCGGAATTTGGATTCAAGTGATTAAACTCCAAAAAAGAAAAGAAGATCAATAGATTTTATAAACCACAACATGTCCTAAAATCTGCATCCATTGCTCCTGGCATAGGAGAGAGCACCTGGAGGGGCCACAGCACCTGGAGGGGGAGCGCTATCCCCTCATATTTTTATAGCAGGTCAATACAAAACACAAGCTCCATCCTACAATGACAAAGCGCCACCATGTGGTCACAAGTGGAGTAGATTTTCCATTAATTAGTATTATTCTAATACTATTGTTACCATAATTTGTTTTAATATTATTACTTTTTTATACATATAATTTATTATAATATTATTATGAAATTATTATCATTTCTAATATTATTTTTAGATTATTATTATTGTTCCAGGCACCATGTATAATGAGTGACTGCACCCTACAAGCCCTCCAGTCACTTACCGCCAACCAGAACTTACTGTAAAATCCTGGAAAGTTTTCTAATATTATCTTGATGTGTGTTAATTCTGACACAACTAGATCTGATAAAACAGGTCAGACCAGACTATGATACAAACAAGTTTGTGAACCCGCCAGGGAGGGGCTGTGGATGCTTCCAAAACAATAACCCTACTGACAATGTCTCCAGCCTGAGTAGTGGGTCTTCCTCCAGAGCCCCAAAGCACAAACGCTGCATAGAAAAAGATGACTAATCAGCAAAAATAATATTGTAGCTTCATGCAAATGCCACCAGAGGGAGCTAAGTATTAAGTCATTGCAGAAATCATCATCTGTATACAGTGAGCTCCCCCTTGTGGTGGTGTATAATCTGTATGTATTTAGCTCCCCCTAGTGGTGGTGTATAATCTGTATGTAGTGATCTCCCCCTAGTGGTGATGTATAATCTGTATGTATTGAGCTCCCCCTAGTGGTGGTGTATAATCTGTATGTAGTGACCTCCCCCTAATGGTGGTATATAATCTGTATGTAGTGATCTCCCCATAGTGGTGGTGTATAATATGTATGTAGTGATCTCCCCATAGTAGTGGTGTATAATATGTATGAAATGAGCACCCCCTAGTGGTGGTGTATAATCTGTATGTAGTGAGCTCCCCCTAGTGGTGGTGTATAATCTGTATGTCGTGATCTCCCCCTAGTGGTGGTGTATAACCTGTATGTAGTGATCTCCCCCTAGTGGTGGTGTATAATCTGTATGAAGTGATCTCCTCCTAGTGGTGGTATATAATCTGTATGTAGTGATCTCCCCACAGTGGTGGTGTATAATATGTATGTAATGAGCTCCCCCTAGTGGTGGTGTATAATCTGTATGTAGTGATCTCCTCCTAGTGGTGGTGTATAATCTGTATGTAGTGATCTCCTCCTAGTGGTGGTGTATAATCTGTATGTAGTGATCTCCCCCTAAAGGTGGTGTATAATCTGTATGTAGTGATCTCCCCCTAGTGGTGGTGTATAATGTGTATGTAGTGATCTCCCCCTAGTGGTGGTGTATAATGTGTATGTAGTGATCTCCTCCTAGTGGTGGTGTATAATCTGTATGTAGTGATCTCCCCCTAGTGGTGATGTATAATCTGTATGTAGTGATCTCCCCCTAGTGGTGATGTATAATCTGTATGTATTCAGCTCCTCCTAGTGGTGGCTGTATAATTTGTATGTAGTGAGCTCCCCCTAGTGGTGGTGTATAATCTGTATGTAGTGAGCTCCCCCTAGTGGTGATGTATAATCAGTATGCAGTGAGCTCCCCCTAGAGGTGGTGCATAATCTGTTTGTAGTGAGCTCCCCCTAGTGGTGATTTATAATCTGTATGCAGCAAGCTCCTCCTATTGGTGGTGTATAATCTGTATGCAGTGAGCTCCCCCTAGTGGTGATGTATAATCTGTATGCAGTGAGCTCCCCCTAGTGGTGGTGTATAATCTGTATGTAGTGATCTCCCCATAGTGGTGGTGTATAATATGTATGTAGTGATCTCCCCATAGTGGTGGTGTATAATATGTATGTAATGAGCACCCCCTAGTGGTGGTGTATAATCTGTATGTAGTGAGCTCCCCCTAGTGGTGGTGTATAATCTGTATGTAGTGATCTCCCCCTAGTGGTGGTGTATAACCTATTTGTAGTGATCTCCCCCTAGTGGTGGTGTATAATCTGTATGTAGTGATCTCCTCCTAGTGGTGGTGTATAATCTGTATGTAGTGATCTCCCCACAGTGGTGGTGTATAATATGTATGTAATGAGCTCCCCCTAGTGGTGGTGTATAATCTGTATGTAGTGATCTCCTCCTAGTGGTGGTGTATAATCTGTATGTAGTGATCTCCTCCTAGTGGTGGTGTATAATCTGTATGTAGTGATCTCCCCCTAGTGGTGGTGTTTAATCTGTATGTAGTGAGTTCCTCCTAGTGGTGGTGTATAATCTGTATGTAGTGAGCTCCCCCTAGTGGTGGGTTATAATCTGTATGAAGTAAGCTCCCCCCAGTGTTGTTGTATAATCTGTATGTAGTGAGCTCCCCTTAGTGGTGGTGTATAATCTGTATGTAGTGATCTCCTCCTAGTGGTGATGTATAATCTGTATGTAGTGAGCTCCCCCTAGTGGTGGTTGTATAATCTGTATATGTGGAGCTCCCCCTAGTGGTGGTGTATACTCTGTATGTAGTGATCTACCCCTAGTGGTGATGTATATTCTGTATGTAGTTATCTCCCCCTAGTGGTGGTGTATAATCAGTATGTAGTGAGCTCCCCCTAGATGTTGGCTTTATAATCTGTATTTAGTGATCTCATCCTAGTGGTGGTGTATAATCTCCACGTAGTGATCTCCCCCTAGTGGTGGCTGAATATGGTGGTGTATAATCTGTATGTAGTGAGCTCCCCCTAGTGGTGGTGTATAATCTGTATGTAGTGAGCTCCCCCTTGTTGTGGCGTATAATTTGTATGTAGTGAGCTCCCCCTAGTGGTGGTGTATAATCTGTATGTATTGAGCTCCCCCTAGTGGTGGCTGTATAATCTGTATGTAGTGAGCTCCCCCTAGTGGTGGTGTATAATCTGTATGTAGTGAGCTCCCCCTAGTGGTGGTGTATAATCTGTATATAGTGATCTCCTCCGAGTGGTGGTGTATAATCTATATGTAATGAGCTCCCCCTAGTGGTGGTGTATAATCTGTATGCAGTGATCTCCCCCTAGTGGTGGTGTAAAATCTGAATGTAATGAGCTCCCCCTATAGGTGGTGTATAATCTGTATGCAGTGATCTCCCCCTAGTGGTGGTGTATAATCTGTATGCAGTGATCTCCCCCTAGTGGTGGTGTATAATCTGTATGTAGTGATTTCCCCCTAGTGGTGGTGTATAATCTGTATGTAGTGAGCTCCCCCTAGTGGTGGCTGTATAATCTGTATGTAGTGATCTCCCCCTAGTGGTGGTGTATAATCTGTATGTAGTGATTTCCCCCTAGTGGTGGTGTATAATCTGCATGTAGTGAGCTCCCCCCAGTGGTGGTGTATAATCTGTATGTAGCGAGCTCCCCCTAGTGGTGGTGCATAATCTGTATGTAGTGATTTCCCCCTAGTGGTGGTGTATAATCTGTATGTAGTGATCTCCCCCTAGTGGTGGTGTATAATCTGTATGTAGTGATCTCCCCCTAGTGGTGGTGTATAATCTGTATGTAGTGATCTCCCCCTAGTGGTGGTGTATAATCTGTTTGTAGTGATCTCTCCCTAGTGGTGATGTATAATCTGTATGTAGTGACCTCCCCCTAGCGGTGATGTATTATATGTATGTAGTGATCTCCATGTAGTGGTGGTGTATAATCTGTATGTAGTGGGCTCCCCCTAGTGGTGGTGTATAATCTGTTTGTAGTGATCTCTCCCTAGTGGTGATGTATAATCTGTATGTAGTGAGCTCCCCCTAGCGGTGATGTATTATATGTATGTAGTGATCTCCCTGTAGTGGTGGTGTATAATCTGTATGTAGTAAACTCCCCCTAGTGGTGGATGCATAATCTGTATGTAGTGAGCTCCCCCTAGTGGTGGTGTATAATCTATATCTAGTGATCTCCCCCTAGTGGTGGTGTATAATCTGTTTGTAGTGATCTCTCACTAGTGGTGATGTATAATCTGTATGTAGTGAGCTCCCCCTAGTGGTGGCTGTATAATCTGTATGTAGTGAGCTCCTCCTAGTGGTGGTGTATAATCTGTATGTAGTAAGCTCCCCCTAGTGGTGGTGTATAATCTGTATATAGTGATCTCCCCCTAGTGGTGGTGTATAATCTGTATGCAATGAGCTCTCCCTAGTGGTGTTGTATAATCTGTATGCAATGATCTCCCCCTAGTGGTGGTGTATAATCTGTATGTAGTGATCTCCCCCTAGTGGTGGTGTATAATCTGTATGTAGTGAGCTCCCCCTAGTGGTGGTGTATAATCTGTATGTAGTGAGCTCCCCCTAGTGGTGGTGTATAATCTGTATGTAGTGAGCTCCCCCTAGTGGTGGTGTATAATCTGTATGTAGTGAGCTCCCCCTTGTGGTGGCGTATAATTTGTATGTAGTGAGCTCCCCCTAGTGGTGGTGTATAATCTGTATGTAGTGAGCTCCCCCTAGTGGTGGTGTATAATCTGTATGTATTGAGCTCCCCCTAGTGGTGGCTGTATAATCTGTATGTAGTGAGCTCCCCCTAGTGGTGGTGTATAATCTGTATGTAGTGAGCTCCCCCTAGTGGTGGTGTATAATCTGTATATAGTGATCTCCTCCTAGTGGTGGTGTATAATCTGTATGTAATGAGCTCCCCCTAGTGGTGGTGTATAATCTGTATGCAGTGATCTCCCCCTAGTGGTGGTGTAAAATCTGTATGTAATGAGCTCCCCCTATAGGTGGTGTATAATCTGTATGCAGTGATCTCCCCCTAGTGGTGGTGTATAATCTGTATGTAGTGATCTCCCCCTAGTGGTGGTGTATAATCTGTATGTAGTGAGCTCCCCCTAGTGGTGGTGTATAATCTGTATGTAGCGAGCTCCCCCTAGTGGTGGTGCATAATCTGTATGTAGTGATTTCCCCCTAGTGGTGGTGTATAATCTGTATGTAGTGATCTCCCCCTAGTGGTGGTGTATAATCTGTATGTAGTGATCTCCCCCTAGTGGTGGTGTATAATCTGTATGTAGTGATCTCCCCCTAGTGGTGGTGTATAATCTGTATATAGCGAGCTCCCCCTAGTGGTGGTGTATAATCTGTATGTAGTGAGCTCCCCCTAGTGGTGGTGTAGAATGTGTATGTAGTGATCTCCTCCTAGTGGTGGTGTATAATCTGTATGTAGTGATCTCCTCCTAGTGGTGATGTATAATCTATATGTAGTGAGCTCCTCCTAGTGGTGGTGTATAATCTGTATGTAGTGATCTCCCCCTAGTGGTGGTGTATAATCTCTATGAAGTGATCTCCCCCTAGTGGTGGCTGTATAATCTCTATGTAGTGATCTCCCCCTAGTGGTTGTGTATAATCTGTATGTAGTGATCTCCCCCTAGTGGTGGTGTATAATCTGTATGGCGTGAGCTCCCCCTAGTGGTGGTGTATAATCTGTATGTAGTGATCTCCTCCTAGTGGTGGTGTATAATCTGTATGTAGTGATCTCCTCCTAGTGGTGGTGTATAATCTGTATGTAGTGAGCTCCCCCTAGTGGTGGTGTATAATGTGTATGTAGTGATCTCCCCCTAGTGGTGGTGTATAATCTGTATGTACTGATCTCCCCCTAGTGGTGGTGTATAATCTGTATGTAGTGATCTCCCCCTAGTGGTGGTGTATAATCTGTATGTAGTAATCTCCTCCTAGTGGTGGTGTATAATCTGTATATAAAGAGCTCCTCCTAGTGGTGGTGTATAATCTGTATGTAGCGAGCTCCCCCTAGTGGTGGTGTATAATCTGTATGTACTGATCTCCCCCTAGTGGTGGTGTATAATCTGTATGTAGTGATCTCCCCCTAGTGGTGGTGTATAATCTGTATGTAGTGATCTCCCCCTAGTGGTGGTGTATAATCTGTATGTAGTGATCTCCCCCTTGTGGTGGTGTATAATCTGTATGTAGTGATCTCCCCCTAGTGGTAGTGTATAATCTGTTTGTAGTGATCTCTCCCTAGTGGTGATGTATAATCTGTATGTAGTGACCTCCCCCTAGCGGTGATGTATTATATGTATGTAGTGATCATCCTGTAGTGGTGGTGTATAATCTGTATGTAGTGAGCTCCCCCTAGTGGTGGTGTAGAATCTGTTTGTAGTGATCTCTCCCTAGTGGTGATGTATAATCTGTATGTAGTGAGCTCCCCCTAGCGGTGATGTATTATATGTATGTAGTGATCTCCCTGTAGTGGTGGTGTATAATCTGTATGTAGTAAACTCCCCCTAGTGGTGGATGCATAATCTGTATGTAGTGAGCTCCCCCTAGTGGTGGTGTATAATCTATATCTAGTGATCTCCCCCTAGTGGTGGTGTATAATCTGTTTGTAGTGATCTCTCACTAGTGGTGATGTATAATCTGTATGTAGTGAGCTCCCCCTAGTGGTGGCTGTATAATCTGTATGTAGTGAGCTCCTCCTAGTGGTGGTGTATAATCTGTATGTAGTAAGCTCCCCCTAGTGGTGGTGTATAATCTGTATATAGTGATCTCCCCCTAGTGGTGGTGTATAATCTGTATGTAATGAGCTCCCCCTAGTGGTGGTGTATAATCTGTATGCAGTGATCTCCCCCTAGTGGTGGTGTAAAATCTGTATGTAATGAGCTCCCCCTATAGGTGGTGTATAATCTGTATGCAGTGATCTCCCCCTAGTGGTGGTGTATAATCTGTATGTAGTGATCTCCCCCTAGTGGTGGTGTATAATCTGTATGTAGTGAGCTCCCCCTAGTGGTGGCTGTATAATCTGTATGTAGTGATCTCCCCCTAGTGGTGGTGTATAATCTGTATGTATTGATCTCCCCCTAGTGGTGGTGTATAATCTGTATGTAGTGAGCTCCCCCTAGTGGTGGTGTATAATCTGTATGTAGCGAGCTCCCCCTAGTGGTGGTGCATAATCTGTATGTAGTGATTTCCCCCTAGTGGTGGTGTATAATCTGTATGTAGTGATCTCCCCCTAGTGGTGGTGTATAATCTGTATGTAGTGATCTCCCCCTAGTGGTGGTGTATAATCTGTATGTAGTGATCTCCCCCTAGTGGTGGTGTATAATCTGTATATAGCGAGCTCCCCCTAGTGGTGGTGTATAATCTGTATGTAGTGAGCTCCCCCTAGTGGTGGTGTACAATGTGTATGTAGTGATCTCCTCCTAGTGGTGGTGTATAATCTGTATGTAGTGATCTCCTCCTAGTGGTGATGTATAATCTATATGTAGTGAGCTCCTCCTAGTGGTGGTGTATAATCTGTATGTAGTGATCTCCCCCTAGTGGTGGTGTATAATCTCTATGTAGTGATCTCCCCCTAGTGGTGGCTGTATAATCTGTATGTAGTGATCTCCCCCTAGTGGTTGTGTATAATCTGTATGTAGTGATCTCCCCCTAGTGGTGGTGTATAATCTGTATGGCGTGAGCTCCCCCTAGTGGTGGTGTATAATCTGTATGTAGTGATCTCCTCCTAGTGGTGGTGTATAATCTGTATGTAGTGATCTCCTCCTAGTGGTGGTGTATAATCTGTATGTAGTGAGCTCCCCCTAGTGGTGGTGTATAATGTGTATGTAGTGATCTCCCCCTAGTGGTGGTGTATAATCTGTATGTACTGATCTCCCCCTAGTGGTGGTGTATAATCTGTATGTAGTGATCTCCCCCTAGTGGTGGTGTATAATCTGTATGTAGTGATCTCCTCCTAGTGGTGGTGTATAATCTGTATATAGTGAGCTCCTCCTAGTGGTGGTGTATAATCTGTATGTAGCGAGCTCCCCCTAGTGGTGGTGTATAATCTGTATGTACTGATCTCCCCCTAGTGGTGGTGTATAATCTGTATGTAGTGAGCTCCCCCTAGTGGTGGTGCATAATCTGTATGTAGTGATTTCCCCCTAGTGGTGGTGTATAATCTGTATGTAGTGATCTCCCCCTAGTGGTGGTGTATAATCTGTATGTAGTGATCTCCCCCTAGAGGTGGTGTATAATCTGTATGTAGTGATCTCCCTGTAGTGGTGGTGTATGATCTGTATGTAGTGAGCTCCCCCTAGTGGTGGTGTAGAATCTGTTTGTAGTGATCTCTCCCTAGTGGTGATGTATAATCTGTATGTAGTGAGCTCCCCCTAGCGGTGATGTATTATATGTATGTAGTGATCTCCCTGTAGTGGTGGTGTATAATCTGTATGTAGTAAACTCCCCCTAGTGGTGGATGCATAATCTGTATGTAGTGAGCTCCCCCTAGTGGTGGTGTATAATCTATATCTAGTGATCTCCCCCTAGTGGTGGTGTATAATCTGTTTGTAGTGATCTCTCACTAGTGGTGATGTATAATCTGTATGTAGTGAGCTCCCCCTAGTGGTGGCTGTATAATCTGTATGTAGTGAGCTCCTCCTAGTGTTGGTGTATAATCTGTATGTAGTAAGCTCCCCCTAGTGGTGGTGTATAATCTGTATATAGTGATCTCCCCCTAGTGGTGGTGTATAATCTGTATGCAATGAGCTCTCCCTAGTGGTGGTGTATAATCTGTATGCAATGATCTCCCCCTAGTGGTGGTGTATAATCTGTATGTAGTGATCTCCCCCTAGTGGTGGTGTATAATCTGTATGTAGTGAGCTCCCCCTAGTGGTGGTGTATAATCTGTATGTAGTGAGCTCCCCCTAGTGGTGGTGTATAATCTGTATGTAGTGAGCTCCCCCTTGTGGTGGCGTATAATTTGTATGTAGTGAGCTCCCCCTAGTGGTGGTGTATAATCTGTATGTAGTGAGCTCCCCCTAGTGGTGGTGTATAATCTGTATGTATTGAGCTCTACCTAGTGGTGGCTGTATAATCTGTATGTAGTGAGCTCCCCCTAGTGGTGGTGTATAATCTGTATGTAGTGAGCTCCCCCTAGTGGTGGTGTATAATCTGTATATAGTGATCTCCTCCTAGTGGTGGTGTATAATCTGTATGTAATGAGCTCCCCCTAGTGGTGGTGTATAATCTGTATGCAGTGATCTCCCCCTAGTGGTGGTGTAAAATCTGTATGTAATGAGCTCCCCCTATAGGTGGTGTATAATCTGTATGCAGTGATCTCCCCCTAGTGGTGGTGTATAATATGTATGTAGTGATCTCCCCCTAGTGGTGGTGTATAATCTGTATGTAGTGAGCTCCCCCTAGTGGTGGCTGTATAATCTGTATGTAGTGATCTCCTCCTAGTGGTGGTGTATAATCTGTATGTAGTGATCTCCCCCTAGTGGTGGTGTATAATCTGTATGTAGTGAGCTCCCCGTAGTGGTGGTGTATAATCTGTATGTAGCGAGCTCCCCCTAGTGGTGGTGCATAATCTGTATGTAGTGATTTCCCCCTAGTGGTGGTGTATAATCTGTATGTAGTGATCTCCCCCTAGTGGTGGTGTATAATCTGTATGTAGTGATCTCCCCCTAGTGGTGGTGTATAATCTGTATGTAGTGATCTCCCCCTAGTGGTGGTGTATAATCTGTATGTAGTGATCTCCCCCTAGTGGTGGTGTATAATCTGTATGTAGCGAGCTCCCCCTAGTGGTGGTGTATAATCTGTATGTAGTGAGCTCCCCCTAGTGGTGGTGTACAATGTGTATGTAGTGATCTCCTCCTAGTGGTGGTGTAAAATCTATATGTAGTGATCTCCTCCTAGTGGTGATGTATAATCTATATGTAGTGAGCTCCTCCTAGTGGTGGTGTATAATCTGTATGTAGTGATCTCCCCCTAGTGGTGGTGTATAATCTCTATGTAGTGATCTCCCCCTAGTGGTGGCTGTATAATCTGTATGTAGTGAGCTCCTCCTAGTGTTGGTGTATAATCTGTATGTAGTAAGCTCCCCCTAGTGGTGGTGTATAATCTGTATATAGTGATCTCCCCCTAGTGGTGGTGTATAATCTGTATGCAATGAGCTCTCCCTAGTGGTGGTGTATAATCTGTATGCAATGATCTCCCCCTAGTGGTGGTGTATAATCTGTATGTAGTGATCTCCCCCTAGTGGTGGTGTATAATCTGTATGTAGTGAGCTCCCCCTAGTGGTGGTGTATAATCTGTATGTAGTGAGCTCCCCCTAGTGGTGGTGTATAATCTGTATGTAGTGAGCTCCCCCTTGTGGTGGCGTATAATTTGTATGTAGTGAGCTCCCCCTAGTGGTGGTGTATAATCTGTATGTAGTGAGCTCCCCCTAGTGGTGGTGTATAATCTGTATGTATTGAGCTCTACCTAGTGGTGGCTGTATAATCTGTATGTAGTGAGCTCCCCCTAGTGGTGGTGTATAATCTGTATGTAGTGAGCTCCCCCTAGTGGTGGTGTATAATCTGTATATAGTGATCTCCTCCTAGTGGTGGTGTATAATCTGTATGTAATGAGCTCCCCCTAGTGGTGGTGTATAATCTGTATGCAGTGATCTCCCCCTAGTGGTGGTGTAAAATCTGTATGTAATGAGCTCCCCCTATAGGTGGTGTATAATCTGTATGCAGTGATCTCCCCCTAGTGGTGGTGTATAATATGTATGTAGTGATCTCCCCCTAGTGGTGGTGTATAATCTGTATGTAGTGAGCTCCCCCTAGTGGTGGCTGTATAATCTGTATGTAGTGATCTCCTCCTAGTGGTGGTGTATAATCTGTATGTAGTGATCTCCCCCTAGTGGTGGTGTATAATCTGTATGTAGTGAGCTCCCCGTAGTGGTGGTGTATAATCTGTATGTAGCGAGCTCCCCCTAGTGGTGGTGCATAATCTGTATGTAGTGATTTCCCCCTAGTGGTGGTGTATAATCTGTATGTAGTGATCTCCCCCTAGTGGTGGTGTATAATCTGTATGGCGTGAGCTCCCCCTAGTGGTGGTGTATAATCTGTATGTAGTGATCTCCTCCTAGTGGTGGTGTATAATCTGTATGTAGTGATCTCCTCCTAGTGGTGGTGTATAATCTGTATGTAGTGAGCTCCCCCTAGTGGTGGTGTATAATCTGTTTGTAGTGATCTCTCCCTAGTGGTGATGTATAATCTATATGTAGTGAGCTCCCCCTAGTGGTGGTGTATAATCTGTATGTAGTGAGCTCCCCCTAGTGGTGGTGTATAATCTGTATGTATTGAGCTCTACCTAGTGGTGGCTGTATAATCTGTATGTAGTGAGCTCCCCCTAGTGGTGGTGTATAATCTGTATGTAGTGAGCTCCCCCTAGTGGTGGTGTATAATCTGTATATAGTGATCTCCTCCTAGTGGTGGTGTATAATCTGTATGTAATGAGCTCCCCCTAGTGGTGGTGTATAATCTGTATGCAGTGATCTCCCCCTAGTGGTGGTGTAAAATCTGTATGTAATGAGCTCCCCCTATAGGTGGTGTATAATCTGTATGCAGTGATCTCCCCCTAGTGGTGGTGTATAATATGTATGTAGTGATCTCCCCCTAGTGGTGGTGTATAATCTGTATGTAGTGAGCTCCCCCTAGTGGTGGCTGTATAATCTGTATGTAGTGATCTCCTCCTAGTGGTGGTGTATAATCTGTATGTAGTGATCTCCCCCTAGTGGTGGTGTATAATCTGTATGTAGTGAGCTCCCCGTAGTGGTGGTGTATAATCTGTATGTAGCGAGCTCCCCCTAGTGGTGGTGCATAATCTGTATGTAGTGATTTCCCCCTAGTGGTGGTGTATAATCTGTATGTAGTGATCTCCCCCTAGTGGTGGTGTATAATCTGTATGTAGTGATCTCCCCCTAGTGGTGGTGTATAATCTGTATGTAGTGATCTCCCCCTAGTGGTGGTGTATAATCTGTATGTAGTGATCTCCCCCTAGTGGTGGTGTATAATCTGTATGTAGCGAGCTCCCCCTAGTGGTGGTGTATAATCTGTATGTAGTGAGCTCCCCCTAGTGGTGGTGTACAATGTGTATGTAGTGATCTCCTCCTAGTGGTGGTGTAAAATCTATATGTAGTGATCTCCTCCTAGTGGTGATGTATAATCTATATGTAGTGAGCTCCTCCTAGTGGTGGTGTATAATCTGTATGTAGTGATCTCCCCCTAGTGGTGGTGTATAATCTCTATGTAGTGATCTCCCCCTAGTGGTGGCTGTATAATCTGTATGTAGTGATCTCCCCCTAGTGGTTGTGTATAATCTGTATGTAGTGATTTCCCCCTAGTGGTGGTGTATAATCTGTATGGCGTGAGCTCCCCCTAGTGGTGGTGTATAATCTGTATGTAGTGATCTCCTCCTAGTGGTGGTGTATAATCTGTATGTAGTGATCTCCTCCTAGTGGTGGTGTATAATCTGTATGTAGTGAGCTCCCCCTAGTGGTGGTGTATAATCTGTTTGTAGTGATCTCTCCCTAGTGGTGATGTATAATCTATATGTAGTGAGCTCCCCCTAGCGGTGATGTATTATATGTATGTAGTGATCTCCCTGTAGTGGTGGTGTATAATCTGTATGTAGTAAACTCCCCCTAGTGGTGGATGCATAATCTGTATGTAGTGAGCTCCCCCTAGTGGTGGTGTATAATCTATATCTAGTGATCTCCCCCTAGTGGTGGTGTATAATCTGTTTGTAGTGATCTCTCACTAGTGGTGATGTATAATCTGTATGTAGTGAGCTCCCCCTAGTGGTGGCTGTATAATCTGTATGTAGTGAGCTCCTCCTAGTGGTGGTGTATAATCTGTTTGTAGTAAGCTCGCCCTAGTGGTGGTGTATAATCTGTATATAGTGATCTCCCCCTAGTGGTGGTGTATAATCTGTATGCAATGAGCTCTCCCTAGTGGTGGTGTATAATCTGTATGCAATGATCTCCCCCTAGTGGTGGTGTATAATCTGTATGTAGTGATCTCCCCCTAGTGGTGGTGTATAATCTGTATGTAGTGAGCTCCCCCTAGTGGTGGTGTATAATCTGTATGTAGTGAGCTCCCCCTAGTGGTGGTGTATAATCTGTATGTAGTGAGCTCCCCCTTGTGGTGGCGTATAATTTGTATGTAGTGAGCTCCCCCTAGTGGTGGTGTATAATCTGTATGTAGTGAGCTCCCCCTAGTGGTGGTGTATAATCTGTATGTATTGAGCTCCCCCTAGTGGTGGCTGTATAATCTGTATGTAGTGAGCTCCCCCTAGTGGTGGTGTATAATCTGTATGTAGTGAGCTCCCCCTAGTGGTGGTGTATAATCTGTATATAGTGATCTCCTCCTAGTGGTGGTGTATAATCTGTATGTAATGAGCTCCCCCTAGTGGTGGTGTATAATCTGTATGCAGTGATCTCCCCCTAGTGGTGGTGTAAAATCTGTATGTAATGAGCTCCCCCTATAGGTGGTGTATAATCTGTATGCAGTGATCTCCCCCTAGTGGTGGTGTATAATCTGTATGTAGTGATCTCCCCCTAGTGGTGGTGTATAATCTGTATGTAGTGAGCTCCCCCTAGTGGTGGCTGTTTAATCTGTATGTAGTGATCTCCCCCTAGTGGTGGTGTATAATCTGTATGTAGTGATCTCCCCCTAGTGGTGGTGTATAATCTGTATGTAGTGAGCTCCCCCTAGTGGTGGTGTATAATCTGTATGTAGCGAGCTCCCCCTAGTGGTGGTGCATAATCTGTATGTAGTGATTTCCCCTTAGTGGTGGTGCATAATCTGTATGTAGTGATCTCCCCCTAGTGGTGGTGTATAATCTGTATGTAGTGATCTCCCCCTAGTGGTGGTGTATAATCTGTATGTAGTGATCTCCCCCTAGTGGTGGTGTATAATCTGTATGTAGCGAGCTCCCCCTAGTGGTGGTGTATAATCTGTATGTAGTGAGCTCCCCCTAGTTGTGGTGTACAATGTGTATGTAGTGATCTCCTCCTAGTGGTGGTGTATAATCTGTATGTAGTGAGCTCCCCCTAGTTGTGGTGTACAATGTGTATGTAGTGATCTCCTCCTAGTGGTGGTGTATAATCTGTATGTAGTGATCTCCTCCTAGTGGTGATGTATAATCTATATGTAGTGAGCTCCTCCTAGTGGTGGTGTATAATCTGTATGTAGTCATCTCCCCCTAGTGGTGGTGTATAATCTCTATGTAGTGATCTCCCCCTAGTGGTGGCTGTATAATCTGTATGTAGTGATCTCCCCCTAGTGGTTGTGTATAATCTGTATGTAGTGATCTCCCCCTAGTGGTGGTGTATAATCTGTATGGCGTGAGCTCCCCCTAGTGGTGGTGTATAATCTGTATGTAGTGATCTCCTCCTAGTGGTGGTGTATAATCTGTATGTAGTGATCTCCCCCTAGTGGTGGTGTATAATCTGTATGTAGTGATCTCCTCCTAGTGGTGGTGTATAATCTGTATATAGTGAGCTTCTCCTAGTGGTGGTGTATAATCTGTATGTAGCGAGTTCCCCCTAGTGGTGGTGTATAATCTGTATGTAGCGAGCTCCCCCTAGTGGTGGTGTATAATCTGTAATTAGTGATCTCCCCCTAGTGGTGGTGTATAATCTGTTTGTAGTGAGCTTCCCCTACTGGTGGTGTATAATCTGTATGTAGTGATCTCCTCCTAGTGGTGGTGTATAATCTGTATGTAGTGAGCTCCCCCTAGTGGTGGTGTATAATATATATGTAGTGATCTCCTCCTAGTGGTGGTGTATAATCTGTATGTAGTGAGCTCCCCCTAGTGGTGCTGTATAATGTGTATGTAGTGATCTCCCCCTAGTGGTGGTGTATAATCTGTATGTAGCGAGCTCCCCCTAGTGGTGGTGTATAATCTGTATGTAGCGAGCTCCCCCTAGTGGTGGTGTATAATCTGTATGTAGCGAGCTCCCCCTAGTGGTGGTGTATAATCTGTATGTAGCGAGCTCCCCCTAGTGGTGGCTGTATAACCCGTATGTAGTGATCTCCCCCTAGTGGTGGTGTATAATCTGCATGTAGTGATCTCCTCCTAGTGGTGATGTATAATCTGTATGTAGTGAGATCCCCTTAGTGGTGGTGTATAATCTGTATGTAGTGAGATCCCCTTAGTGGTGGTGTATAATCTGTATGTAGCGAGCTCCCCCTAGTGGTGGTGTATAATCCGTATGTAGCGAGCTCCCCCTAGTGGTGGCTGTATAATCTGTATGTAGTGAGCTCCCCCTAGTGGTGATTGTATAATCTGTATGTAGTGAGCTCCCCCTAGTGGTGGTGTATAATCTGTTTGTAGTGATCTCTCCCTAGTGGTGATGTATAATCTGTATGTAGTGAGCTCCCCCTAGCGGTGATGTATTATATGTATGTAGTGATCTCCCTGTAGTGGTGGTGTATAATCTGTATGTAGTAAACTCCCCCTAGTGGTGGATGCATAATCTGTATGTAGTGAGCTCCCCCTAGTGGTGGTGTATAATCTATATCTAGTGATCTCCCCCTAGTGGTGGTGTATAATCTGTTTGTAGTGATCTCTCACTAGTGGTGATGTATAATCTGTATGTAGTGAGCTCCCCCTAGTGGTGGCTGTATAATCTGTATGTAGTGAGCTCCTCCTAGTGGTGGTGTATAATCTGTTTGTAGTAAGCTCCCCCTAGTGGTGGTGTATAATCTGTATATAGTGATCTCCCCCTAGTGGTGGTGTATAATCTGTATGCAATGAGCTCTCCCTAGTGGTGGTGTATAATCTGTATGCAATGATCTCCCCCTAGTGGTGGTGTATAATCTGTATGTAGTGATCTCCCCCTAGTGGTGGTGTATAATCTGTATGTAGTGAGCTCCCCCTAGTGGTGGTGTATAATCTGTATGTAGTGAGCTCCCCCTAGTGGTGGTGTATAATCTGTATGTAGTGAGCTCCCCCTTGTGGTGGCGTATAATTTGTATGTAGTGAGCTCCCCCTAGTGGTGGTGTATAATCTGTATGTAGTGAGCTCCCCCTAGTGGTGGTGTATAATCTGTATGTATTGAGCTCCCCCTAGTGGTGGCTGTATAATCTGTATGTAGTGAGCTCCCCCTAGTGGTGGTGTATAATCTGTATGTAGTGAGCTCCCCCTAGTGGTGGTGTATAATCTGTATATAGTGATCTCCTCCTAGTGGTGGTGTATAATCTGTATGCAGTGATCTCCCCCTAGTGGTGGTGTAAAATCTGTATGTAATGAGCTCCCCCTATAGGTGGTGTATAATCTGTATGCAGTGATCTCCCCCTAGTGGTGGTGTATAATCTGTATGTAGTGATCTCCCCCTAGTGGTGGTGTATAATCTGTATGTAGTGAGCTCCCCCTAGTGGTGGCTGTATAATCTGTATGTAGTGATCTCCCCCTAGTGGTGGTGTATAATCTGTATGTAGTGATCTCCCCCTAGTGGTGGTGTATAATCTGTATGTAGTGAGCTCCCCCTAGTGGTGGTGTATAATCTGTATGTAGCGAGCTCCCCCTAGTGGTGGTGCATAATCTGTATGTAGTGATTTCCCCTTAGTGGTGGTGCATAATCTGTATGTAGTGATCTCCCCCTAGTGGTGGTGTATAATCTGTATGTAGTGATCTCCCCCTAGTGGTGGTGTATAATCTGTATGTAGTGATCTCCCCCTAGTGGTGGTGTATAATCTGTATGTAGCGAGCTCCCCCTAGTGGTGGTGTATAATCTGTATGTAGTGAGCTCCCCCTAGTTGTGGTGTACAATGTGTATGTAGTGATCTCCTCCTAGTGGTGGTGTATAATCTGTATGTAGTGAGCTCCCCCTAGTTGTGGTGTACAATGTGTATGTAGTGATCTCCTCCTAGTGGTGGTGTATAATCTGTATGTAGTGATCTCCTCCTAGTGGTGATGTATAATCTATATGTAGTGAGCTCCTCCTAGTGGTGGTGTATAATCTGTATGTAGTCATCTCCCCCTAGTGGTGGTGTATAATCTCTATGTAGTGATCTCCCCCTAGTGGTGGCTGTATAATCTGTTTGTAGTGATCTCCCCCTAGTGGTTGTGTATAATCTGTATGTAGTGATCTCCCCCTAGTGGTGGTGTATAATCTGTATGGCGTGAGCTCCCCCTAGTGGTGGTGTATAATCTGTATGTAGTGATCTCCTCCTAGTGGTGGTGTATAATCTGTATGTAGTGATCTCCCCCTAGTGGTGGTGTATAATCTGTATGTAGTGATCTCCTCCTAGTGGTGGTGTATAATCTGTATATAGTGAGCTTCTCCTAGTGGTGGTGTATAATCTGTATGTAGTGATCTCCCCCTAGTGGTGGTGTATAATCTGTATGTAGTGATCTCCCCCTAGTGGTGGTGTATAATCTGTATGTAGTGATCTCCCCCTAGTGGTGGTGTATAATCTGTATATAGCGAGCTCCCCCTAGTGGTGGTGTATAATCTGTATGTAGTGAGCTCCCCCTAGTGGTGGTGTACAATGTGTATGTAGTGATCTCCTCCTAGTGGTGGTGTATAATCTGTATGTAGTGATCTCCTCCTAGTGGTGATGTATAATCTATATGTAGTGAGCTCCTCCTAGTGGTGGTGTATAATCTGTATGTAGTGATCTCCCCCTAGTGGTGGTGTATAATCTCTATGTAGTGATCTCCCCCTAGTGGTGGCTGTATAATCTGTATGTAGTGATCTCCCCCTAGTGGTTGTGTATAATCTGTATGTAGTGATCTCCCCCTAGTGGTGGTGTATAATCTGTATGGCGTGAGCTCCCCCTAGTGGTGGTGTATAATCTGTATGTAGTGATCTCCTCCTAGTGGTGGTGTATAATCTGTATGTAGTGATCTCCTCCTAGTGGTGGTGTATAATCTGTATGTAGTGAGCTCCCCCTAGTGGTGGTGTATAATGTGTATGTAGTGATCTCCCCCTAGTGGTGGTGTATAATCTGTATGTACTGATCTCCCCCTAGTGGTGGTGTATAATCTGTATGTAGTGATCTCCCCCTAGTGGTGGTGTATAATCTGTATGTAGTGATCTCCTCCTAGTGGTGGTGTATAATCTGTATATAGTGAGCTCCTCCTAGTGGTGGTGTATAATCTGTATGTAGCGAGCTCCCCCTAGTGGTGGTGTATAATCTGTATGTACTGATCTCCCCCTAGTGGTGGTGTATAATCTGTATGTAGTGAGCTCCCCCTAGTGGTGGTGTATAATCTGTATGTAGCGAGCTCCCCCTAGTGGTGGTGCATAATCTGTATGTAGTGATTTCCCCCTAGTGGTGGTGTATAATCTGTATGTAGTGATCTCCCCCTAGTGGTGGTGTATAATCTGTATGTAGTGATCTCCCCCTAGAGGTGGTGTATAATCTGTATGTAGTGATCTCCCCCTAGTGGTGGTGTATAATCTGTTTGTAGTGATCTCTCCCTAGTGGTGATGTATAATCTGTATGTAGTGACCTCCCCCTAGCGGTGATGTATTATATGTATGTAGTGATCTCCCTGTAGTGGTGGTGTATGATCTGTATGTAGTGAGCTCCCCCTAGTGGTGGTGTAGAATCTGTTTGTAGTGATCTCTCCCTAGTGGTGATGTATAATCTGTATGTAGTGAGCTCCCCCTAGCGGTAAAGTATTATATGTATGTAGTGATCTCCCTGTAGTGGTGGTGTATAATCTGTATGTAGTAAACTCCCCCTAGTGGTGGATGCATAATCTGTATGTAGTGAGCTCCCCCTAGTGGTGGTGTATAATCTATATCTAGTGATCTCCCCCTAGTGGTGGTGTATAATCTGTTTGTAGTGATCTCTCACTAGTGGTGATGTATAATCTGTATGTAGTGAGCTCCCCCTAGTGGTGGCTGTATAATCTGTATGTAGTGAGCTCCTCCTAGTGTTGGTGTATAATCTGTATGTAGTAAGCTCCCCCTAGTGGTGGTGTATAATCTGTATATAGTGATCTCCCCCTAGTGGTGGTGTATAATCTGTATGCAATGAGCTCTCCCTAGTGGTGGTGTATAATCTGTATGCAATGATCTCCCCCTAGTGGTGGTGTATAATCTGTATGTAGTGATCTCCCCCTAGTGGTGGTGTATAATCTGTATGTAGTGAGCTCCCCCTAGTGGTGGTGTATAATCTGTATGTAGTGAGCTCCCCCTAGTGGTGGTGTATAATCTGTATGTAGTGAGCTCCCCCTTGTGGTGGCGTATAATTTGTATGTAGTGAGCTCCCCCTAGTGGTGGTGTATAATCTGTATGTAGTGAGCTCCCCCTAGTGGTGGTGTATAATCTGTATGTATTGAGCTCTACCTAGTGGTGGCTGTATAATCTGTATGTAGTGAGCTCCCCCTAGTGGTGGTGTATAATCTGTATGTAGTGAGCTCCCCCTAGTGGTGGTGTATAATCTGTATATAGTGATCTCCTCCTAGTGGTGGTGTATAATCTGTATGTAATGAGCTCCCCCTAGTGGTGGTGTATAATCTGTATGCAGTGATCTCCCCCTAGTGGTGGTGTAAAATCTGTATGTAATGAGCTCCCCCTATAGGTGGTGTATAATCTGTATGCAGTGATCTCCCCCTAGTGGTGGTGTATAATCTGTATGTAGTGATCTCCCCCTAGTGGTGGTGTATAATCTGTATGTAGTGAGCTCCCCCTAGTGGTGGCTGTATAATCTGTATGTAGTGATCTCCTCCTAGTGGTTGTGAATAATCTGTATGTAGTGATCTCCCCCTAGTGGTGGTGTATAATCTGTATGTAGTGAGCTCCCCCTAGTGGTGGTGTATAATCTGTATGTAGCGAGCTCCCCCTAGTGGTGGTGCATAATCTGTATGTAGTGATTTCCCCCTAGTGGTGGTGTATAATCTGTATGTAGTGATCTCCCCCTAGTGGTGGTGTATAATCTGTATGTAGTGATCTCCCCCTAGTGGTGGTGTATAATCTGTATGTAGTGATCTCCCCCTAGTGGTGGTGTATAATCTGTATGTAGTGATCTCCCCCTAGTGGTGGTGTATAATCTGTATGTAGCGAGCTCCCCCTAGTGGTGGTGTATAATCTGTATGTAGTGAGCTCCCCCTAGTGGTGGTGTACAATGTGTATGTAGTGATCTCCTCCTAGTGGTGGTGTAAAATCTATATGTAGTGATCTCCTCCTAGTGGTGATGTATAATCTATATGTAGAGAGCTCCTCCTAGTGGTGGTGTATAATCTGTATGTAGTGATCTCCCCCTAGTGGTGGTGTATAATCTCTATGTAGTGATCTCCCCCTAGTGGTGGCTGTATAATCTGTATGTAGTGATCTCCCCCTAGTGGTTGTGTATAATCTGTATGTAGTGATCTCCCCCTAGTGGTGGTGTATAATCTGTATGGCGTGAGCTCCCCCTAGTGGTGGTGTATAATCTGTATGTAGTGATCTCCTCCTAGTGGTGGTGTATAATCTGTATGTAGTGATCTCCTCCTAGTGGTGGTGTATAATCTGTATGTAGTGAGCTCCCCCTAGTGGTGGTGTATAATCTGTTTGTAGTGATCTCTCCCTAGTGGTGATGTATAATCTATATGTAGTGAGCTCCCCCTAGCGGTGATGTATTATATGTATGTAGTGATCTCCCTGTAGTGGTGGTGTATAATCTGTATGTAGTAAACTCCCCCTAGTGGTGGATGCATAATCTGTATGTAGTGAGCTCCCCCTAGTGGTGGTGTATAATCTATATCTAGTGATCTCCCCCTAGTGGTGGTGTATAATCTGTTTGTAGTGATCTCTCACTAGTGGTGATGTATAATCTGTATGTAGTGAGCTCCTCCTAGTGGTGGTGTATAATCTGTTTGTAGTAAGCTCGCCCTAGTGGTGGTGTATAATCTGTATATAGTGATCTCCCCCTAGTGGTGGTGTATAATCCGTATGCAATGAGCTCTCCCTAGTGGTGGTGTATAATCTGTATGCAATGATCTCCCCCTAGTGGTGGTGTATAATCTGTATGTAGTGATCTCCCCCTAGTGGTGGTGTATAATCTGTATGTAGTGAGCTCCCCCTAGTGGTGGTGTATAATCTGTATGTAGTGAGCTCCCCCTAGTGGTGGTGTATAATCTGTATGTAGTGAGCTCCCCCTTGTGGTGGCGTATAATTTGTATGTAGTGAGCTCCCCCTAGTGGTGGTGTATAATCTGTATGTAGTGAGCTCCCCCTAGTGGTGGTGTATAATCTGTATGTATTGAGCTCCCCCTAGTGGTGGCTGTATAATCTGTATGTAGTGAGCTCCCCCTAGTGGTGGTGTATAATCTGTATGTAGTGAGCTCCCCCTAGTGGTGGTGTATAATCTGTATATAGTGATCTCCTCCTAGTGGTGGTGTATAATCTGTATGTAATGAGCTCCCCCTAGTGGTGGTGTATAATCTGTATGCAGTGATCTCCCCCTAGTGGTGGTGTAAAATCTGTATGTAATGAGCTCCCCCTATAGGTGGTGTATAATCTGTATGCAGTGATCTCCCCCTAGTGGTGGTGTATAATCTGTATGTAGTGATCTCCCCCTAGTGGTGGTGTATAATCTGTATGTAGTGAGCTCCCCCTAGTGGTGGCTGTTTAATCTGTATGTAGTGATCTCCCCCTAGTGGTGGTGTATAATCTGTATGTAGTGATCTCCCCCTAGTGGTGGTGTATAATCTGTATGTAGTGAGCTCCCCCTAGTGGTGGTGTATAATCTGTATGTAGCGAGCTCCCCCTAGTGGTGGTGCATAATCTGTATGTAGTGATTTCCCCTTAGTGGTGGTGCATAATCTGTATGTAGTGATCTCCCCCTAGTGGTGGTGTATAATCTGTATGTAGTGATCTCCCCCTAGTGGTGGTGTATAATCTGTATGTAGTGATCTCCCCCTAGTGGTGGTGTATAATCTGTATGTAGCGAGCTCCCCCTAGTGGTGGTGTATAATCTGTATGTAGTGAGCTCCCCCTAGTTGTGGTGTACAATGTGTATGTAGTGATCTCCTCCTAGTGGTGGTGTATAATCTGTATGTAGTGAGCTCCCCCTAGTTGTGGTGTACAATGTGTATGTAGTGATCTCCTCCTAGTGGTGGTGTATAATCTGTATGTAGTGATCTCCTCCTAGTGGTGATGTATAATCTATATGTAGTGAGCTCCTCCTAGTGGTGGTGTATAATCTGTATGTAGTCATCTCCCCCTAGTGGTGGTGTATAATCTCTATGTAGTGATCTCCCCCTAGTGGTGGCTGTATAATCTGTATGTAGTGATCTCCCCCTAGTGGTTGTGTATAATCTGTATGTAGTGATCTCCCCCTAGTGGTGGTGTATAATCTGTATGGCGTGAGCTCCCCCTAGTGGTGGTGTATAATCTGTATGTAGTGATCTCCTCCTAGTGGTGGTGTATAATCTGTATGTAGTGATCTCCCCCTAGTGGTGGTGTATAATCTGTATGTAGTGATCTCCTCCTAGTGGTGGTGTATAATCTGTATATAGTGAGCTTCTCCTAGAGGTGGTGTATAATCTGTATGTAGCGAGCTCCCCCTAGTGGTGGTGTATAATCTGTATGTAGCGAGCTCCCCCTAGTGGTGGTGTATAATCTGTAATTAGTGATCTCCCCCTAGTGGTGGTGTATAATCTGTTTGTAGTGAGCTTCCCCTACTGGTGGTGTATAATCTGTATGTAGTGATCTCCTCCTAGTGGTGGTGTATAATCTGTATGTAGTGAGCTCCCCCTAGTGGTGGTGTATAATATATATGTAGTGATCTCCTCCTAGTGGTGGTGTATAATCTGTATGTAGTGAGCTCCCCCTAGTGGTGCTGTATAATGTGTATGTAGTGATCTCCCCCTAGTGGTGGTGTATAATCTGTATGTAGCGAGCTCCCCCTAGTGGTGGTGTATAATCTGTATGTAGCGAGCTCCCCCTAGTGGTGGTGTATAATCTGTATGTAGCGAGCTCCCCCTAGTGGTGGTGTATAATCTGTATGTAGCGAGCTCCCCCTAGTGGTGGCTGTATAACCCGTATGTAGTGATCTCCCCCTAGTGGTGGTGTATAATCTGCATGTAGTGATCTCCTCCTAGTGGTGATGTATAATCTGTATGTAGTGAGATCCCCTTAGTGGTGGTGTATAATCTGTATGTAGTGAGATCCCCTTAGTGGTGGTGTATAATCTGTATGTAGCGAGCTCCCCCTAGTGGTGGTGTATAATCCGTATGTAGCGAGCTCCCCCTAGTGGTGGCTGTATAATCTGTATGTAGTGAGCTCCCCCTAGTGGTGATTGTATAATCTGTATGTAGTGAGCTCCCCCTAGTGGTGGTGTATAATCTGTTTGTAGTGATCTCTCCCTAGTGGTGATGTATAATCTGTATGTAGTGAGCTCCCCCTAGCGGTGATGTATTATATGTATGTAGTGATCTCCCTGTAGTGGTGGTGTATAATCTGTATGTAGTAAACTCCCCCTAGTGGTGGATGCATAATCTGTATGTAGTGAGCTCCCCCTAGTGGTGGTGTATAATCTATATCTAGTGATCTCCCCCTAGTGGTGGTGTATAATCTGTTTGTAGTGATCTCTCACTAGTGGTGATGTATAATCTGTATGTAGTGAGCTCCCCCTAGTGGTGGCTGTATAATCTGTATGTAGTGAGCTCCTCCTAGTGGTGGTGTATAATCTGTTTGTAGTAAGCTCCCCCTAGTGGTGGTGTATAATCTGTATATAGTGATCTCCCCCTAGTGGTGGTGTATAATCTGTATGCAATGAGCTCTCCCTAGTGGTGGTGTATAATCTGTATGCAATGATCTCCCCCTAGTGGTGGTGTATAATCTGTATGTAGTGATCTCCCCCTAGTGGTGGTGTATAATCTGTATGTAGTGAGCTCCCCCTAGTGGTGGTGTATAATCTGTATGTAGTGAGCTCCCCCTAGTGGTGGTGTATAATCTGTATGTAGTGAGCTCCCCCTTGTGGTGGCGTATAATTTGTATGTAGTGAGCTCCCCCTAGTGGTGGTGTATAATCTGTATGTAGTGAGCTCCCCCTAGTGGTGGTGTATAATCTGTATGTATTGAGCTCCCCCTAGTGGTGGCTGTATAATCTGTATGTAGTGAGCTCCCCCTAGTGGTGGTGTATAATCTGTATGTAGTGAGCTCCCCCTAGTGGTGGTGTATAATCTGTATATAGTGATCTCCTCCTAGTGGTGGTGTATAATCTGTATGCAGTGATCTCCCCCTAGTGGTGGTGTAAAATCTGTATGTAATGAGCTCCCCCTATAGGTGGTGTATAATCTGTATGCAGTGATCTCCCCCTAGTGGTGGTGTATAATCTGTATGTAGTGATCTCCCCCTAGTGGTGGTGTATAATCTGTATGTAGTGAGCTCCCCCTAGTGGTGGCTGTATAATCTGTATGTAGTGATCTCCCCCTAGTGGTGGTGTATAATCTGTATGTAGTGATCTCCCCCTAGTGGTGGTGTATAATCTGTATGTAGTGAGCTCCCCCTAGTGGTGGTGTATAATCTGTATGTAGCGAGCTCCCCCTAGTGGTGGTGCATAATCTGTATGTAGTGATTTCCCCTTAGTGGTGGTGCATAATCTGTATGTAGTGATCTCCCCCTAGTGGTGGTGTATAATCTGTATGTAGTGATCTCCCCCTAGTGGTGGTGTATAATCTGTATGTAGTGATCTCCCCCTAGTGGTGGTGTATAATCTGTATGTAGCGAGCTCCCCCTAGTGGTGGTGTATAATCTGTATGTAGTGAGCTCCCCCTAGTTGTGGTGTACAATGTGTATGTAGTGATCTCCTCCTAGTGGTGGTGTATAATCTGTATGTAGTGATCTCCTCCTAGTGGTGATGTATAATCTATATGTAGTGAGCTCCTCCTAGTGGTGGTGTATAATCTGTATGTAGTCATCTCCCCCTAGTGGTGGTGTATAATCTCTATGTAGTGATCTCCCCCTAGTGGTGGCTGTATAATCTGTATGTAGTGATCTCCCCCTAGTGGTTGTGTATAATCTGTATGTAGTGATCTCCCCCTAGTGGTGGTGTATAATCTGTGTGGCGTGAGCTCCCCCTAGTGGTGGTGTATAATCTGTATGTAGTGATCTCCTCCTAGTGGTGGTGTATAATCTGTATGTAGTGATCTCCCCCTAGTGGTGGTGTATAATCTGTATGTAGTGATCTCCTCCTAGTGGTGGTGTATAATCTGTATATAGTGAGCTTCTCCTAGTGGTGGTGTATAATCTGTATGTAGCGAGCTCCCCCTAGTGGTGGTGTATAATCTGTATGTAGCGAGCTCCCCCTAGTGGTGGTGTATAATCTGTAATTAGTGATCTCCCCCTAGTGGTGGTGTATAATCTGTTTGTAGTGAGCTTCCCCTACTGGTGGTGTATAATCTGTATGTAGTGATCTCCTCCTAGTGGTGGTGTATAATCTGTATGTAGTGAGCTCCCCCTAGTGGTGGTGTATAATATATATGTAGTGATCTCCTCCTAGTGGTGGTGTATAATCTGTATGTAGTGAGCTCCCCCTAGTGGTGCTGTATAATGTGTATGTAGTGATCTCCCCCTAGTGGTGGTGTATAATCTGTATGTAGCGAGCTCCCCCTAGTGGTGGTGTATAATCTGTATGTAGCGAGCTCCCCCTAGTGGTGGTGTATAATCTGTATGTAGCGAGCTCCCCCTAGTGGTGGCTGTATAACCCGTATGTAGTGATCTCCCCCTAGTGGTGGTGTATAATCTGCATGTAGTGATCTCCTCCAGTGGTGATGTATAATCTGTATGTAGTGAGATCCCCTTAGTGGTGGTGTATAATCTGTATGTAGTGAGATCCCCTTAGTGGTGGTGTATAATCTGTATGTAGCGAGCTCCCCCTAGTGGTGGTGTATAATCTGTATGTAGCGAGCTCCCCCTAGTGGTGGCTGTATAATCTGTATGTAGTGAGCTCCCCCTAGTGGTGATTGTATATTCTGTATGTAGTGAGCTCCCCCTAGTGGTGGTGTATAATCTGTATGTAGTGATCTCCCCCTAGTGGTGGTGTATAATCTGTATGTAGTGATCTCCCCCTAGTGGTGGTGTATAATCTGTATGCAGTGAGCTCCCCCTAGTGGTGATGTATAATCTGTATGTAGTGAGATCCCCCTAGTGGTGGTGTATAATCTGTATGTAGTGATCTCCCCCTAGTGGTGGCTGTATAATCTGTATGTAGTGATCTCCCCCTAGTGGTGGTGTATAATCTGTATGTAGTGAGCTCCCCCTAGTGGTGGTGTATAATCTGTATGTAGCGAGCTCCCCCTAGTGGTGGTGTATAATCTGTATGTAGCGAGCTCCCCCTAGTGGTGGTGTATAATCTGTATGTAGTGATCTCTCCCTAGAGGTTGTGTATGATCGGTATGTAGTGAGCTCCCCCTAGTGGTGGTGTATAATCCATTATGTAGTGAGCTCCCACTAGAGGTGGTGTATAATCTGTATGTAGCGAGCTCCCCCTAGTGGTGGTGTATAATCTGTATGTAGCGAGCTCCCCCTAGTGGTGGTGTATAATCTGTATGTAGCGAGCTCCCCCTAGTGGTGGTGTATAATCTGTATGTAGCGAGCTCCCCCTAGTGGTGGCTGTATTCCTATTTATTTTTTGTTTCTATTTATCCCATTGGAGTACATAGAATGTTAGATTGAGAACTGATTGGTCTGAAGGTTATGTATAGGTTATTTTCTAGTTACATAGATAGATGTGTTTGTGTTTTAGGTCTGTGGGAAAGTTTGGTGCCTCGATACAAATTGTTACGCAAAAAGAGTTGTTTCACAGTATATTTTCTATTTAAGGATCCTAAGAAAGCTGGGTGTGTACATTTGTTATACAACAAGGAAAACATCTAGAAAACACCATTCAGGACTCTTGGAAAGCTGAATTGTGAAATGATGCAATAAGTAATAAATTAAGTGGTGGCTTTTCACAGCTAAATTTTTATCAGGATTTGAGGAAAGTTTGGTTGCTTGGATATGAATTATTTGTGTGAACATATTTTAAGTTTGGTCCTCTGGGAAAGCTGGGTGTCTTGAACAATAGTTTATTAATACAATGTAAACAAAGATAAAAGCAGACTGTGGGAAAGTTGGGTCTCCTGTATATACAGCACAGGGTGTATGTCTGGATTTCTGGGATGCTTTCATACAGGATTGTGGGGAAGCTGGGTGATGTTATACAGGGACAGTATACAGGAGTACTCTGGGTATATAGGAGGCTCCAGGGTCAGGTGACCAGGAGGCGTGGCCTCTCAGTGTTTACCTTCACTATGGAGATCGGAGTCATGTCTAAAGGTTGCCTGGAGACACAAGAAGCTGCAGAGAGACATCCAGGACAGAGAGAGTGAAGAGAGAGAGGGACAGCCTGGAGACATCATGTCCTCTCATCCTGTACATGGGCTGCCATTCCTTCCCGGCAACACCTACCGCGACCCGACCGTAAGTACCACATACAGTGCCATGTATATAATACCGTACACAGTGTGCTATGTGTAATAAGGTATACAGTGTACTATATATAATACTGTACACAGTATGCCATGTATATAATACCGTACACAGTGTGCTATGCGTAATAAGGTATACAGTGTACTATATATAATACTGTACACAGTATGCCATGTATATAATACCGTACACAGTGTGCTATGTGTAATAAGGTATACAGTGTATTATATATAATACTGTACACAGTATGCCATGTATATAATACCGTACACAGTGTGCTATATATAATACTGTATACAGTGTATTATATATAATACCGTACACAGTATGCCATGTATAATACTGTACAAAGTGTGCTATATATAATACTCTATACAGTGTACTATATATAATACCGTACACAGTATGCCATGTATAATACCGTACACAGTGTGCCATATATAATACTGTATACAGTGTACTATATATAATACTGTACACAGTATGCCATGTATAATACCGTACACAATGTGCTATATGTAATAAGGTATACAGTGTACTATATATAATACCGTACACAGTATGCCATATATAATACTGTATACAGTGTACTATATATAATACTGTACACAGTATGCCATGTATAATACCGTACACAGTGTGCTATATATAATACTGTATACAGTGTACTATATATAATACTGTACACAGTATGCCATGTATAATACCGTACACAGTGTGCTATATATAATACTGTATACAGTGTACTATATATAATACTGTACACAGTATGCCATGTATAATACCGTACACAGTGTATATAGTGTACACAGTGTATATAATACTGTATACAGCAGTGGTTCTCAACTTGTGTTTAGTGACCCCAGCAGGGGTCGAACGACCAAAACACAGGGGTCGCCTAAAGCCTTTGGAGACGCAATTTTATTGTGTTTTTACTGCAAATCGCATTGATTGGGGTCACCACAACATGAGTAACTGTATTGCGGGGTCACAGCATTACAAAGGTTCAGAACCACTGGTATACAGTGTACTATATATAATACCGTACACAGTATGCCATGTATAATACCGTACACAGTGTGCTATATATAATACTGTATACAGTGTACTATATATACCGTACACAGTATGCCATGTATAATACCGTACACAGTGTGCTATGTGTAATAAGGTATACAGTGTACTATATATAATACCGTACAGAGTATGCCATGTATAATACCGTACACAGTGTGCTATATACAATACTGTATACAGTGTACTATATATACCGTACACAGTATGCCATGTATAATACCGTACACAGTGTGCTATGTGTAATAAGGTATACAGTGTACTATATATAATACCGTACAGAGTATGCCATGTATAATACCGTACACAGTGTGCTATATACAATACTGTATACAGTGTACTATATATACCGTACACAGTATGCCATGTATAATACCGTACACAGTGTGCTATGTGTAATAAGGTATACAGTGTACTATATATAATACCGTACACAGTGTGCTATATGTAATAAGGTATACAGTGTACTATATATAATACCGTACACAGTATGCCATGTATAATACCGTACACAGTGTGCTATATATAATACTGTATACAGTGTACTATATATACCGTACACAGTGTGCTATATATAATACTGTATACAGTGTACTATATATAATACCGTAGACAGTGTACTATATATAATACTGTATACAGTGTACTATATATACCGTACACAGTATGCCATGTATAATACTGTACACAATGTGCTTATATAATACTGTATACAGTGTACTATATATAATACCGTACACAGTATGCCATGTATAATACCGTACACAGTGTGCTATATACAATACTGTATACAGTGTACTATATATAATACCGTACACAGTGTGCATAATATAATACTGTACACAGTGTACTATATATAATACTGTACCTGGTGTGTTATATATAATACTGTCTGATACTCCCCTCTCTTCTCTTTCCCCAGAAATCTATTTTCCACCGCTCCCAGACGTTGACTTATCGTAATGGGTACAGCCGGCCCGTGCTCCCCACTGTAGGGATCGGCAGAGAGCCAATTACAGTGAACCAACTATCACAAGCTGATCTAGATGAACTCGCCAACAAAAGACCCACCCTGACATACGGGCAAGTGCGGCAGGCGCCACCCTCCACCTTCATACCCTCTTATGTGGCCTTCGACAAAAAGGTAAATCAGGATATAATGAATAATACCGCATCCTGTGCTCCCCTGCATCTTATATCCATGACTCGATCACTCCAGTGATGGTTACTACAAAAGTCCAGCAGGGTGTCAGGGTGTCACTGGACTCTCATAGAGGGTGTCACTGGACTCTCATAGAGGGTGTCACTGGACTCTCATAGAGGTTGTCACTGTACTCTCATAGAGGGTGTCACTGTACTCTCATAGAGGGTGGCACTGGACTCTATGAGGGCGCGGCACTGGACTCTATGAGGGCGCGGCACTGGACTCTATGAGGGCGCGGCACTGGACTCTATGAGGGCGCGGCACTGGACTCTATGAGGGCGCGGCACTGGACTCTATGAGGGCGCGGCACTGGACTCTATGAGGGCGCGGCACTGGACTCTATGAGGGCGCGCCACTGGACTCTATGAGGGCGCGCCACTGGACTCTATGAGGGCGCGCCACTGGACTCTATGAGGGCGCGCCACTGGACTCTATGAGGGCGCGCCACTGGACTCTATGAGGGCGCGCCACTGGACTCTATGAGGGCGCGCCACTGGACTCTATGAGGGCGCGCCACTGGACTCTATGAGGGCGCGCCACTGGACTCTATGAGGGCGCGCCACTGGACTCTATGAGGGCGCGCCACTGGACTCTATGAGGGCGCGGCACTGGAGTCTATGAGGGCGCGGCACTGGACTCTATGAGGGCGCGGCACTGGACTCTATGAGGGCGCGGCACTGGACTCTATGAGGGCGCGCCACTGGACTCTATGAGGGCGCGCCACTGGACTCTATGAGGGCGCGCCACTGGACTCTATGAGGGCGCGCCACTGGACTCTATGAGGGCGCGGCACTGGACTCTATTAGTGGATGTCGCTGGACTCTATTAGTGGATGTCGCTGGACTCTATTAGTGGATGTCGCTGGACTCTATGAGGGTGTGGCACTGGACTGTATCAGAGCCCATTAGAGCTTACGTTGATTTCATCTATAATACTGCTATACCGCATCATCTCCTCTCTCCAGGTGCTACGCTTTGAGGGATACTTTAAAGAGACCGTCCCCATCTCACAAGACGAACACTACAGAGTACGGAAAGTGAGTATATACTACTACCTGGAAGACGACACGATATCCGTGGTGGAGCCCCCGGTGGAGAACTCCGGAATACCACAAGGCACATTTATAAAGAGACAGAGACACCCGAAGAACGACAATGGGGATCACTACCACTGGAAGGACCTGAACGTGGGCATCAACATCACCCTGTACGGCAGGACCCTCCGCCTCATCAGCTGCGACAGATTCACACAGGTAACGAGCCGAATCCTGGCCGCTACATGATGTCCTGGAGCTTTCCACACTGGTTCCCCAGTAATGTGCTCAACAGGAGTTCCCCAGTAATGCACTCCACACTGGTTCCCCAGTAATGTGCACCACACTAGTTCCCCCAGTAATGTGCTCCACACTGGTTCCCCCAGTAATGTGCGCCACACTAGTTCCCCAGTAATGTGCTCCACACTGGTTGCCCAGTAATGTGCTCCACACTAGTTCCCCAGTAATGTGCTCCATATTAGTTCCCTCAGCAATGTGCTCCACCCTGGTTCTCCAGTAATGTCCTCCACACTAGTTCCTCCAGTAATGTCCTCCACACTAGTTCCTCCAGTAATGTCCTCCACACTAGTTCCCCCGGTAATGAGCTCCACACTGGTTCCCCAGTAATGTCATCCACACTAGTTCCCCCAGTAATGTGCTCCACACTGGTTCCCAAGTAATGTGCTCCACATTAGTTCCCTCAGTCATGTGCTCCACACTGGTTCCCCCAGTAATGTGCTCCACCCTGGTTCCCCAGTAATGTGCTCCACCCTGGTTCCCCAGTAATGTGCTCCACACTGGTTCCCTAGTAATGTACTCCACACTGGTTCCCCAGGAATGTGATCCACACTGGTTCCCCAGAAATGTGCTCCACACTGGTTCCACAGCAATGTGCTCCACAATGGTTCCACAGCAATGTGCTCCACAATGGTTCCACAGCAATGTGCTCCACAATGGTTCCACAGCAATGTGCTCCACAATGGTTCCCCAGTAATGTGCTCCACACTGGTTCCACAGCAATGTGCTCCACACTGGTTCCACAGCAATGTGCTCCACACTAGTTCCCCAGTAATGTGCTCCACACTGATTCCCCAGTAATGTGCTCCACACTGGTTCCCCAGTAATGTGCTCCACACTGGTTCCCCAGTAATGTGCTCCACACTGGTTCCCCAGTAATGTGCTCCACACTGGTTCCCCAGTAATGTGCTCCACACTGGTTCCCCAGTAATGTGCTCCACCCTGGTTCCCCAGTAATGTGCTCCACACTGGTTCCCTAGTAATGTGCTTCATCCTGGTTCCCCAGTAATGTGCTCCACACTGGTTCCCCAGGAATGTGATCCACAATGGTTCCACAGCAATGTGCTCCACACTGGTTCCACAGCAATGTGCTCCACAATGGTTCCCCAGTAATGTGCTCCACACTGGTTCCACAGCAATGTGCTCCACACTGGTTACCCAGTAATGTGCTCCACCCTGGTTCCCCAGTAATGTGCTCCACCCTGGTTCCCCATTAATGTGCTCCACACTGGTTCCACAACAATGTGCTCCACACTGGTTCCACAGCAATGTGCTCCACACTGGTTCCCCAGTAATGCGCTCCACACTAGTTCCCCAGTAATGTGCTCCACACTGGTTCCACAGCAATGTGCTCCACACTGGTTCGCCCAGGAATGTGCTCCACACTGGTTACCCAGTAATGTTCTCCACACTAGTTCCCCAGTAATGCGCTCCACACTGGTTCCCCCAGTAATGTGCTCCACACTGGTTCCTAATCACTTACTGTCACACACAGGATTTCCTAGAGAGTGAGGGCATCGAACTTAACCTGCCAGAAGAAATCCCTCCGGATCCCTACACCGAGATCCGGAAGGAGCCGAACCGGACTTATACCACACCACCCGACTTTGATAAACTCAAGCAATTCCTCACCATGGACCGTAAGGTAACATTCAATTTTGTTATGTATTGTCCCTGGAGAGATGTGTAATCAGACCTTGGTGTATGTTGTTAGTAGCAGCAGGACTGTGATATATAGATTTATATTCTAGGATTGTAGCTTCTTCACATACACCATGTATAAGTCCTCACACTGCTGTGCTCTGTGCTCTCTGCAGCCAGTGTTAAAGGAAACCTACCACTTGTAGTGGCAGGTTTCCGATGGCAATAACGGGCACCAGCTCAGGGTGAGCTGGTGCCGGAGCTTATTTTAGTTATTGTTTTAAACCGCGGTATCGCGGTTTAAAACACTTTTTAAACGCTATAGCCGGCGCAGGCAGGTACGCGCTCGGCGCTTACCGTGCACGCGGCTCTCATTCACTTCCTATATAGCCGCGCGCACGGTAAGCGCCGAGCGCGCACCTGCCTGCGCCGGCTATAGCGTTTAAAAAGTGTTTTAAACCGCGATACCGCGGTTTAAAACACTAACTAAAATAAGCTCCGGCACCAGCTCACCCTGAGCTGGTGCCCGGTATTTCCATCGGAAACCTGCCACTACAAGTGGTAGGTTTCCTTTAAGTATTGTGCCTGGAGAGATGTGTAATCAGACCTTTGTGTATGTTGTTAGTAGAAGCAGGACTGTGATATTTGGATTTATGTCCTAGGATTATAGCTTCTACGAGTGCACTGAGGTGTGTCCTTACACTGCTGTGCTCTCTTCAGCCTTGGATTGTATTGCAGGTGTGTCCTCACACTGCTGTGCTCTCAGCTCCCTGCAGGCAGTGTTATGTATTGTCCCTTGAGAGATGTACAATCAGACTTTTGTGTATGTTGTTAGTAGCAGCAGAACTTTGATATATGGATTTATATTCCAGGATTAAAGCTTCTCCAAGTGAACAGGGGGTGTGTTCTCACACTGCTGTGCTCTGTGCTCTCTGCAGCCAGTATGTGTAATCAGACCTTTGTGTATGTTAGAAGCAGCAGGACTGTGATATATGGATTTATATTCCAGGATTGTAGCTTTTTGGGGACATAACCTCACACTGCTTACAGGCCCTTCCCTATAGCTGTAGTATGCAACCAGAAGCTTAAACTTAGAGCAGAAATGAGGTTTATAGAGGAGCACTGGAGTACACAGAGCACAGCAGTGTTAGGGTACACCCTCACAAAGAAGTGCATGATATTCTTTATGATTCTCTGTGATCTGGACTCCAGGTATCTTACATATTACTGGACTGATACAGTGTAGCAAACGACAGAGGTTTGTCTGGCTGATATTTAGCTCACAGAGGATTGTTTGGACCAGATGGGAATGTAACAAACCCTCAGCTGTGAGCAGCTTCCTCTCCTCTTCCTGCCCAGGTGCTGCGCTTCTTCTCCCTCTGGGATGACTCGGGCAGTATGTTTGGAGAGATCCGACCGGTCATTATACATTACTACCTGGTGGATGACACGGTGGAGGTCCGGGAGGTCCACGAGAGGAATGACGGGAGGGATCCATTCCCTGTGTTAATGAGGCGGCAGCGCTTACCGAAATCTGTCAAGGATCTACGAGGTGAGGGCAGGTTATGGGGTGACCCCACAGCCGGGGAGAAACCCAAATGTTACTAAAGAGTCCTCAAAAACTCTTCCCCACAGATACCTTTCCCAAATGTGTCCTGGAGATGTCGGAGCAGGAGGTGACGGAGTGGTACACCCCCCGGGATTTCATGCTGGGGCGTCACGTCACCATCCTGGGGCGCAAGTTCTTCCTGTACGACTGCGACGCCTACACCCTGGACTTCTACCAGGAGAAGCTCGGAGTCCAGGACCTGACGCCTGCGGATGTCACCAAACCACAGGAGGAAGAAGTGACACAGGTGGAGATACTAGGGTGGCGGACCCCCTGGCTGTGTCTGCCCCTAACACGTATCTACATACCCAGTATCTCAATATCGCCTATCTCAATATCATGTATCTACATACCCTGTATCCAAGTACCCCATATCTGAGCATGAAATATCTAAATACTATCTAAACAGGACATATCTAAATATCACGTATCTCAATAAGATATATCTAAATATCATGTATTCAAATACCCTGTATCTAAATATAACATATCTACATGCCCTGTATCCAAATATCACAAATCTACTTACCCTGTATTTAAATACCCCATATCTGAGCATGAAATGTCCAAATACTATCTAAATACAGGTGGTCCCCTACTTAAGAACACTCGACTTACATACGACCCCTAGTTACAAACGGACCTCTGGATATTGGTAATTTATTGTACTTTAGCCTTAGGCTACAATGATCAGCTGTAACAGTTATCACAGGCGTCTGTAATGAAGCTTTAGTGTTAATCTTGAATCTTGATGACAACCCAACATTTTTAAAATCCAATTGTCACAGAGACCAAAAAAGTTCTGGCTGGGATTACAATGATAAAATATACAGTTCCGACTTACATACAAATTCAACTTAAGAACAAACCTACAGACCCTATGTTGTACGTAACCCGGGGACTGCCTGTAGTATATATATATATATATATATATAATCTGTATCTAAATATCATGTAACTACCTACCCTGTATCTAAATATAACGTATCGCATATCTAAATATCACGTATCTACATGCCCTGTATCCAAATATCACAAATCTACATACCCTGTATCTAAATACCCTGAATCTGAGCATGAAATATCTAAATACTAACTAAATAGTATATATCTATCTAAATAATCTGTATCTAAATATCAAGTATCTACATACCCTGTATCTTAATATTATGCACTGACATCCCAGGTATCTAAATACACTGTATCTCAGTACCACATACCCTATTACTATGTATCTCAATATAATCTATAATCTATATATCTAAATGCCCTGCATCTAAATATCACATATCTAGAGCCCATGTATCTAATCACCAAGTATCTAAGAATCATGTATCTAAATACCCGTACCTAAATATCTAAATACCTCTCCCAGACCAGACACCAAGACCACAGGACCCTCCCCCTTCCTACCTGACCCCTCTGTACAATCATTCTAGACCATGAATCCTCCTTCAAAGACCTGGGAACAGCCGTCACACCATATCTGACCTAGGAAAGACCCCAGCCCGTTCACATAGACCCCCGCGCTCTCCCCATTTATAAACGTCCTTATGTCAGACCCCAGACCAGATGTACAGTGGCACCTCCCAGGATTCCTGCACACCCCCCTCCCCATTTTTTGGTATTTCCATAGTGTGAACCTATTCTTGACCTATGACCCCACCTATCTTCCTCCTGTAGGAGATCCCCCCATACAATGGCTACGGCTTGCTGGAGGACTCTCTTCAGAACTGTCTTACTCTCATCCCAAAACCACCCAAGAAAGACGTGATCAAGATGCTGGAGAACGACCACAAGGTCCTGAGATACGCCGCCGCTCTGGTAAGCTCCGCCTCCCCCCGGCTCCGGTCCCCAATGTGAACCCTCTATGACCTATCTGACCTTTGTGATCCCTTAGGACTCCATGAACCCTGAAGACAAAGAGCGACGTTTCATCCTGTCCTATTACCTCTCTGACGACACCATCAGTATTTTTGAGCCTCAAATCCGTAACTCGGGAATCATCGGAGGGAAATTCCTGGAAAAGAGTAGAGTTACTAAACCAGGCTCCACCATGGACAATCCCGTCTACTATGGTCCTGACGACTTCACTATTGGTTCTGTTGTTGAAGGTAAAAATTTTCCCCTATTACCTGCCACCACTAGAGGGCGCTCACTATAATGGGAAGCACATAGAGCGCCGCCCTGATGGAAACAACTGGCACAAATCACATGAATTGCTAGAAATCTAACATATGTCCATTGTCCTCAGTTTTTAGGCAACGGTTCATCATCAAAGACGCAGACAGATATGTTCTAAACTACATGAAGACTCATGAGCATCAGTTTCCCTGTGAAGTGCTGAGGTCACTGGAGAAACACTTCCACGCACAAGAGGGAGACAGAGAGCTGGGGTAAGAAGATGCCCTTGTGCATAACATTATCAAGGACACCTAGAATACAGGATTAGGTTTATACATAATATGAGGTATCTGGACACAGCGCCATCACACAGGGCACAGTGCCAGGCACAGCGCCATCACACAGGGCACAGCGCCAGGCACAGCGCCATCACACAGGGCACAGCGCCATCACACAGGGCACAGCGCCATCACACAGGGCACAGCGCCATCACACAGGGCACAGCGCCAGGCACAGCGCCATCACACAGGGCACAGCGCCATCACGCAGGGCACAGCGCCATCACGCAGGGCACAGCGCCATCACGCAGGGCACAGAGCCAGGCACAGCGCCATCACACAGGGCACAGCGCCAGGCACAGCGCCATCACACAGGGCACAGCGCCATCACACAGGGCACAGCGTCATCACACAGGGCACAGCGTCAGGCACAGCGCCATCATACAGGTCACAGTGCCAGGCACAGCGCCATCATACAGGTCACAGTGCCAGGCACAGCGCCATCACACAGGGCACAGCGCCATCATACAGGTCACAGTGCCAGGCACAGCGCCATCATACAGGGCACCACGCCATCATACAGGTCACAGTGCCAGACACAGCGCCATCATACAGGGCACCACGCCATCATACAGGTCACAGTGCCAGGCACAGTGCCATCATACAGGGCACCATGCCATCATACAGGTCACAGTGCCAGGCACAGTGCCATCATACAAGGCACAGTGCCAGGCACAGCGCCATCATACAGGGCACAGCGCCATCATACAGGTCACAGTGCCAGGCACAGTGCCATCATACAAGGCACAGTGCCAGGCACAGCGCCATCATACAGGGCACAGCGTCATCATACAGAGCACAGTGCCAGGCACAGCGCCATCATACAGGGCACAGCGCCGTCACACAGGGCACAGTGCCAGGCACAGCGCCATCATACAGGGCACAGCGCTTTCATACAGAGCACAGTGCCAGGCACAGCGCCATCATACAGGGCACAGCGCCATCACACAGAGCACAGTGCCAGGCACAGCGCCATCATACAGGGCACAGCGCCATCACACAGGGCACAGTTCCAGGCACAGCGCCATCACACAGGGCACAGCGCCATCACACAGGGCACAGTGCCAGGCACAGCGCCATCACACAGGGCACAGTGCCATCACGCAGGGCACAGCGCCATCACACAGGGCACAGCGCCAGGCACAGCGCCATCACACAGGGCACAGCGCCATCACACAGGGCACAGCGTCATCACACAGAGCACAGCGTCATCACACAGGGCACAGTGCCAGGCACAGCGCCATCATACAGGTCACAGTGCCAGGCACAGCGCCATCATACAGGTCACAGTGCCAGGCACAGCGCCATCATACAGGTCACAGTGCCAGGCACAGCGCCATCATACAGGTCACAGTGCCAGGCACAGCGCCATCATACAGGGCACCACGCCATCATACAGGTCACAGTGCCAGGCACAGTGCCATCATACAGGGCACCACGCCATCATACAGGTCACAGTGCCAGGCACAGTGCCATCATACAAGGCACAGTGCCAGGCACAGCGCCATTATACAGGGCACAGCGCCATCATACAGGTCACAGTGCCAGGCACAGCGCCATCATACAAGGCACAGTGCCAGGCACAGCGCCATCATACAGGGCACAGCGCCATCATACAGAGCACAGTGCCAGGCACAGCGCCATCATACAGGGCACAGCGCCGTCACACAGGGCACAGTGCCAGGCACAGCGCCATCATACAGGGCACAGCGCTTTCATACAGAGCACAGTGCCAGGCACAGCGCCATCATACAGGGCACAGCGCCATCACACAGAGCACAGTGCCAGGCACAGCGCCATCACACAGAGCACAGTGCCAGGCACAGCGCCATCACACAGGGCACAGTGCCAGGCACAGCGCCATCACACAGGGCACAGCGCCATCACACAGGGCACAGTTCCAGGCACAGCGCCATCACACAGGGCACAGCGCCATCACACAGGGCACAGTGCCAGGCACAGCGCCATCACACAGGGCACAGCGCCATCACACAGGACACAGCACCATCACACAGGGCACAGTGCCAGGCACAGCGCCATCACACAGGGCACAGTGCCAGGCACAGCGCCATCACACAGGGCACAGTGCCAGGCACAGCGCCATCACACAGGGCACAGTGCCAGGCACAGCGCCCTCACACAGGGCACAGTGCCAGGCACAGCACCATCACACAGAGCACAGTGTCATCACACAGGGCACAGCGCCATCATACAGGTCACAGTGCCAGGCACAGCGCCATCATACA
Source organism: Engystomops pustulosus (assembly GCF_040894005.1). Taxonomy (NCBI): domain Eukaryota; kingdom Metazoa; phylum Chordata; class Amphibia; order Anura; family Leptodactylidae; genus Engystomops; species Engystomops pustulosus. The sequence goes on from NC_092413.1 coordinate 215,894,779, forward strand.
GGGCACAGCGCCATCATACAGAGCACAGTGCCAGGCACAGCGCCACCACACAGGGCACAGCGCCATCACACAGGGCACAGCGCCATCACACAGGGCACAGTGCCAGGCACAGCGCCATCACACAGGGCACAGTGCCAGGCACAGCGCCATCACACAGGGCACGGTGCCAGGCACAGCGCCATCACACAGGTCACAGTGTCACCATACAGGTCACAGTGCCAGGTACAGCACCATCATAGAGGTCATAGTGCCAGGCACAGCACCATAATACAGGGCATAGCGCCCCCATACATGGCACAGCGCCACCATACAGGGCATAGCGCCACCATACAGGGCATAGCGCCACCATACAGGGCATAGCGCCCCCATACATGGCACAGCGCCACCATACAGGGCATAGCGCCACCATACAGGGCATAGCGCCCCCATACATGGCACAGCGCCACCATACAGGGCATAGCGCCACCATACAGGGCACAGTGTCAGGCACACCGTCACCATACAGGGCACACCCCAACCATACAGGGCATAGCACCACCATACAGGGCACTCCAGCGCCACCCTACAGGGCTGTTTTGCTGAATCTGGGATGGTTGGGAGGTACAGAGAAAAGCTTGATCATCCCATTCACAGACAGCAAGCAGAGATGTAGAATCATATTGTAGAAGGCTGTGGCGATGTACTGCGGTGAGCCATGACAATATTACCAGGCTGTGGGGATGTGCCCAGGTCAGTGTGCAGCAGGCAGCGCGGTCCGTGCCCTCCCCTCCCCCATTTCCCAGTATTCCCATAGTTCCCAGCAGACGTGGATGGGAAATGTAATCATTCCTGGACTCTGAATCACCCGCACAGCTCGGAGGAGTCCAAACCACATCTCTGCCAAATTCACCATCATCGTCCGAGTATGAGAAAAGAGGCAGAGAGCCAGCAGCACAGAGGATTTCAGGACTAGAATGTTATGTAGTATAAGGAGCAGTGTCCCCAGCAGCACAGAGGATTTCAGGACGAGAATGTTATGTAGTATAAGGGGCAGAGTCCCCAGCAGCACAGAGGATTTCAGGACTAGAATGTTATGTAGTATAAGGAGCAGTGTCCCCAGCAGCACAGAGGATTTCAGGACTAGAATGTTATGTAGTATAAGGAGCAGTGTCCCCAGCAGCACAGAGGATTTCAGGACGAGAATGTTATGTAGTATAAGGGGCAGAGTCCCCAGCAGCACAGAGGATTTCAGGACTAGAATGTTATGTAGTATAAGGGGCAGAGTCCCCAGCAGCACAGAGGATTTCAGGACTAGAATGTTATGTAGTATTGGGGGCAGTGTCGCCAGCGGCACAGAGGATTTTATTGTCCTGGCTGATGCAGATTATATTTCGTGTTCACAGGAATCCTGATATCCAGGAGAGAACTGGATCCGGAGGAACATATGATCCGATAATTTAGAATTTACTCCGACTGAGAAAACCAGCGATTATTTATTTCACTTTCTCTGCAAAACTGATGCAAATAAAAATGATAAAAAAAAGTTTTGCCATGTCCTTGTATCATTAGATTTTATACTTTCTGATCAGTGGGGGTCTCAGTAAGGGGGTACCCCCATTTCACCCCGAAAGAATGGAGCAGCCGATGGCGCAAGCGCACTGCCGCTCCATTCGCGGTCAAGTGTGGCGCTCAGCTATTTCCATCAGCGCCAAAAAAAATGAATGGGGTACAGTGGACCGATCAGAGAATAAGCCCCTTTCCTGAAGCTTGTTGTCACTGGACAACCCCTTTAAGTTACCTATTCAGATCTTGAAATATCCCTTTAACGCAAGGGTGAATAGTATGGAAATTGTGCCAGTAGTATGCCAGGATGGAGGTACAACTTTAAATTTTCAGGCCCTTCACCCCTCCACATACTAGGCCCCATCAAATAAATCTGCAAAAGGAAACCCCTGTGAGGTCATCATGACAACCACCCAAATTCAGAAACACACCCCCCTATAATCTATGGGAAAAAAAAACAATATGAAAATTCTGCAAAAACCCAAACAAACAAAATGGAGCATTTGTTTCTGAGAGCAAAACTGTTCTAGTTGCCCATGGCAACCAATCAGAGCCCAGCTTACATTTTATAAACATCTGTGGGAAAAAGAGAGCCGAGCTCCGATTGGTTGCCATGAGCAGCTAGACTAGTTCTGTCCTCAGATTTCTGATAAATCTCCCTCAATGTGTGGAAGAGACTGAAGGATATTTCAATGTAAAATAAATTAACATAAAAAGTAAACACACACACGGGCGCCATGTTGCTTCTACACCGTTTATTTTTTGAAAATAACAGTCGGTTTACAAAATTGAACAATCGTCTGTATAAAATGTTCCCCATCCCCCTCCCGTGTTCAACAAGAAAAAAACGTAACATTATAAAAAAAAAAAAAATTAGAGCGATAAAAGGCACTTAGAATATAAGAAGAGGACAAGATGGAGGCCGAAACGATAAAGATACGCAGATTCCCTTGAGGTTTTGTTTGGTCCTTTGAAAATTACAGTCAGCTCGTTAGTTTGCATTGATTGGAAACATGTAAATGAGTGGGAAACGAGGAAGACACCAAAAGAGGACATCGGCTACAACATCAGGACCCCTGCACCCTCCTGCAACCTTTGTGAGACTGTGTATAACTAGGGGACTACAACATCAGGACCCCTGCCCCCTCCTGCAACCTTTGCGAGACTGTGTATAACTAGGGGACTACAACATCAGGACCCCTGCACCCTTCTGCAACCTTTGCCAGACTGTGTATAACTAGGGGGAACTACAACATCAGAACTGCTGCACCCTCCAGCAACCTTTGCCAGACTGTGTATAACTAGGGGAACTACAACATCTGGACCGCTGCACCCTCCTGCAACCTTTGCCAGACTGTTTATAACTAAGGGACTTCTCAAGTGCTTCCATTGGGATACAATATCCACTCTGCCTACAATTCCTGAGCATGCTGGGACTTGTGATCATAACTACACCCCAAAACCAGTGACCTAGGAGAATTGTAAGACTAGTTTTCCCATAAAGGCCATTTTAACCAAAAATGTTGCAAATTTTTGAGAAAAAAAAAATTATATTTATTAATTATAATCATCAAAAATGTAATTTATGGCATTACCATGCATTTTTCTGTTGCCTTAAAGGGAAAAGAGACAAGAAAAACCCCTTTAAAGAGTGACCCCCCCCCCCCCTCCCATTTATAGGTGAGGCATGGTATTGCACTTGTAGCTCTATGGAGTCAAATAATGCAATACCACATACAACCTAGTGTGGCGCTGTTTTTGGAATGAAGCAGAGAGCATCCAATACCCCATTTGGCACCGCTACAATTTCAGTCACATATGTAATAACGTGTAATATGACCACAGGGTTTTTTAATTCTATATATAAATAGGGTAAAACTAAAAGAAAATGTACTTAATGTCAATAAACACCAATCACAGTGCAGCTTTCAGATTTCAAAACCGAATAAATTACAAAAGCAGAGCTGTGATAGGTTCCTTTAGATCACCACCAAGATGGCCGCCACAATAAACTTGCCAAATTTCTCAGTGTTGACAAATAACGAAGATTTACTCTTGAGACAAATTGGGCTCGATTTTGCATGTTCCCAACAGTGGGCGTTTTAAGAGGACAGGACTTCATCAACATCTTTCCCAAGATACAGTGGAAGCAGCCATTTTGAACTACATTTCTCGAACAGATCACTAGTAGCAACCAATCACGTCACAGCTTTTATTTTCCAAACTCTCTTTATGAAAAGAAACCTGCACTGTGATTGGTTGCTATGAACAACAAATTGTGCGTTTGTCCACGACATGTCCGCTTTCGAAAAAAGCCTCCACAATCATCTGTGGGTTATGTGTGGTATCGAGCAAGTTACCAGACACTACCATGGGAAAGGAGTGGGGGGCATATTTTACCAAAATTGGAAACTCCTTTAAAAGTATCACTGAAGATTATATAACCTGAGGCAGATTCTAGCTGGGTGGCAGTAATGGCCGCCATGGTGGTGGTCTCCAAGCTTTCCTGTTGATAGATATACCGTGGGAATGATCAGGCAGAAATTTATTGGGGATTATTTTTAAGTCTGCGGCATATTGTACCGACATTGTGTATGGGCCCGTGCTCAAATCTCTAAACACAAGATTATCCAAAGTGGGGAAGCCCTTGAAGGGATACACCACAATATTGACTTTTCACATTACAACCAAACTGGCATAAGGCATTTTGCCAGCAGATGGATACAACCAGGGTCCAGCATATTAACTTACATGAGCAGTCCAGATATATATCTGGACTGCTCACATATATGACACAAATCCCTAGGAACAACAGAACGTAAGCACCTGAAAGACAGAAAACAAAAAACAATGTACTGCTATTCTAGCCTCCCACCACTAGTAGCAGTAGAGAGCAAAACACATATTACTCGCGATGAAGAGGCTACTGGAGGCACCAAAATCAGAATTTGCTTTTTAGAAACCAATCAGATTGGCGGAACATTGAAAGCTGAAGAACAAATTCCTTTATCTTTATACCTACAGGCGATGCCGAGAAGCTCTGCAACATTTTGGATTCACAAAAATAAATGATTTATGCTCCAGTCACCTGAAAAGCCCTGTTCCCCAATCCTGAACAACCCTATACTGGTTTCCATTCACCAATTTATACACATGAAAATTCTCCGAGGCAATGAGCGCACCTTCATCTCTACACAAGACATTATCACCACAGTCTTCTACTCAAGATGCAAAATGCCGAGAACATTTATGTCCAAGGTTCCAAGTCTGGTTGGCCTGAAGGAACTGAGGAGGAGATATCTGCTCTGTGGCCTTTGGTACACGAAGTTGATTAGGCTATGTGAGGTTCACCATGTTGAAAGGTTTATCCAGTTGTACAAGGCAAAAAGTTGACCAATGTAAAAGGTTGACCAAGCTCGTGAAGATGTTATGAGGTACTTGTAATCCTTCACTCCATACAAGGAACTCCCAAATGTGGACAGAGGCTTAAGGAGACACTTGAAGAAGCTTTTTTTGGCCAATACATCCATCATTGACCACACAAGAAGACCATAGAATCCTTGAGGAGATCAAAGACCCAACTTGACGATTCGTCTGCAGTTCCCGAAATAGAAAGAGAATTTCCAGTCAAGGCCAAAAATAGGTGACTGAAAAATCATGGCCAAGTTCCAAAAAAAACTCCCCAAATTTTCGTTAATTATTAAGCCGTGAAAATAGAGAAGGGCAAGAACAATGAAGAAACCAACATGCTTTCCGACAAGGTAGGATACACAACATCCAAGCGGTGGTGGAACAATGAAGGAAACAATAACAGCACTGAACGGGCCTGTGAATGGAGGTAGTGCCCCAGCTGGAACGGTTAATGGTGTAACCAACGCAAGGAAATGTTCACTGTGCAAAGGCTTCAAAAAACAAGAAATACTGTAATCCGCTCAGAAGGAGGGAACGCACGCTCTCCGCGGCTCGAGTGTACCAGGTACAGGTTGAAGGCAAGTTCGGCACATAGCAAAAAAAATGTTTGCTCTTTAAATACCATAACAAAATGTTTCTAATAAGGATTCTTAGAAGGCACTTTTTTTGTATTGTAGCCCAAAATGGGCACAAAAGTTGACAGCGTTCGAGGCACAGCTCTAGTCCCACTCCTCGGTGTGCCCCCCCGATTCTCTGTCATATGAGTGTTTGGCTTGGGTTTTTTTAATGGTTTTTTTTGCTTATTACGGAGATTTGATTTTCTTCGGTCGAGGTGTGGATCCATTTTCTGCTTTGATCAATCCGTTTTCATGATAACCTAAGGAAATTTTCAAAAACATTTTGACCAACGGTTTTTAAAATATACAAAGTCTATGGGCTACAGGGAATAGGATGAATGTCAATAAGCTTGGTGACCCAACGACATCCATCTACAAGACTAAATATATAGTAGTGGAAACATTGATCTGGAAGGTGGTTGACCAACTGGAAGCTCCTTAAAAACAGAAACGGCCACAACCCATCTTTTATAGCATGTAATGCCATAGTTTGATGTGACCACAGGTGGCTACGACTGGGTAACCACTCTACTTTTTCAATCACAATGTCATTTAAATGCTAACGGCGCAAATGCACCCCACTACTTCACGAGAATCATTGCTACTCAATGAGGTCGCGGAGAGCAACGGCTCTTCGAGAAATGGCTCGGTCATTAGCATTTAAAGAGCCAACACCCTAGTGCAGTGGTGGCGAACCTATGGCACTGATGCCAGAGATGGCACTCGGAGACCTCTCTGTGGGCACGCGGGCTTTCTCCCAGGCACAGAGTTTGCCTGACATGACACCTTCCTGCAGTCTCAGGCAGTCTAAGTAGTGATCCATCCAGTGCGGCTTGGAGCAATAAGTTTGTTACTGCCTAAATTGCTGTGTTGGCACTTTGGGAAAAGCTAGTGTGTTTTAGGTCTAATTTGGGCACTCGATCTCTAAAAGGTTTGCCATCACAGCCCTAGTGGGACCATTCGCGAGTGTTAATAGGTGGAGTAGTGAGCCAAGTTATAGCTGAAGTGAGAGTTCGGGGACCTGAACCTGCATTGTTCAGTAGAGACCTGAACACTTTGGCACTGCTCATCACCAGAAGTGGACAACTTCACTTGGCAACAAAAGTTCTCATAGTTTATCTTTCCGAGATTGTATCCCTTACCTGAATCCCTTTTAAGAATCTTGACCTGTTGCTTGGCCATGACAGCTACGGCAAGCCTCTTCTTAGCAGCCTGTTCTTTGCAGCACTCTCGCCAACGACGCAACTGGAAGTGGATGAATCGCCACATCATCCAAGTTTGCGACACGCACATCATGAGCAACACAAACATCCTGGAGAAGACAAGAGCCACACATCTCTAAAAACACCACACAAGAAAGCCAAGAAGACTACCCTGGTTGTCATAGGTTCTTGCCAAAAACAGCTGGGGCCAACAATCCAACTTACCTAAATAGTAATGTATTGAAGTTGCCTTTGTCTGGGTTGAAAGTGTGGATCTCTGCTCTAGCAAGGCCAAACCCAATCGTCAGGACAGAAAGAGTGAGGGTGAAGAGCCGGGTGACCACGAACACCACCGCCCAGGCGTTAAAACTGGAGAAAGGACACACGAGCAGAAAAATTTTTACATCACTTAAGACATATTTTGGGTAAATTAAATTGGGGTGGAGGCTTCTTCCCACAGGGTTATATAAAATCATGTACCAACAATACTTACAGCTTTTGATTGTTTTCATCAGTGAAGTAGAAAAGCCGCGCAATATGGAAGAGAAACTCCGCCACCGACTGTAGTAACAGCAATATCAACCCTAAACGGGTCAAACTGTGGAGACAAAGGGGGGGGGGGACAAATAGGGTGACACTGAGGTTCATTTTCTGATCTGATATGAAGCTGTAGCTTACACTAAGCTATTTTTAGGCTTTAGGACCCCCTAATTATTTTACCGAATATATGCCAATAGTATACATTAAGGAGAATCACTTACTTAAGTAAATAAGCTCCTCCTATATGAAGTAAATAAAGTACAATGTACTGAAGCTGCCGAGGGATTTCCTCCTAAAGAAAAAAAAAAAAAAAAAAAACACATATTCATGATACAGTTGAAGGCAATTTATACAATTTAGGCCCGCCCCCGAGGAGCTCAAAATCTAATTTCCATTCGAAAAGATCCTTATGTGTTGGTCTTTATCTGCGGATCATCAGTAATACTTTACAGTAAAACCATACAACAACAAGAATTTGGACAGCAGCAGGAGAGGAGTGTGATGACCTTGTGCAAGGCAGTGACCTGTCCCTCATTATTGACATCTGGTAAAGATTACACCAAGGGGGAAGATTTGTTTGGGGCAGTGAGGTGGGATTGGGTGGGGTGTATTAGAAGTAGAGGAGAGCATTGTGTACTCAGTAGCACAGAGTATTTAAGGAGGTTGATTTATTCCTGATAGTTTGTTCTTGTCCTTAATTATCTCGACATGTGGATTGATACCAATCTCAGTCTGGACATCACTAGGAGCCATCATGACTATACGAGTGAGGAGACTCCTGGCGGACAATCCCCAGGACGAGCTGTCAGTACTCCAGATACACTCAGTGACACGTGTGTTATAGAGGGTTATGGCGCGTACAATGGAGCTCAAAGTGGTGGAGTCCACATCCTGCTCTGGTTACACATCGTGTAATTACCCTCCCGAGACTCGCCACAAGCGGCCTGGACCAGGAGCCGGGGGCTATCATTACTTCAGCAGGCGGTTTTATTCTCTGTACATACGGCTTATAGGAAAAGACCGTGTCCTCAGATCAAGGTCACGTGGAAACTGGGGCATCACTGGGTCAGAAACAAATCTACAGGGGACAATGGCAACCAGGCCGTGGATTAGGTCTACAAGCAAAATGTTACCAGGCCACTAACTAGGCCCCGTCTCCTGCAAGGCCTCAAGAGTGTAGTGAGACAGCAGCCATAGACAGCACTATGGGCTAAAAAGTCTAATAAACCACTTTGATGCCTCGGTTAATTCCTTGCTGCATCCAAGTTGTTCCTACCGGGGGTCGAGCAGTCAGTTTCTGCCAGGAACCCACAGGGATCACATGGTCACAACTTCTGAGCCTCCATGATCAATTGATCAATCCTCTAGACGGATGTCATATTTTTCGTCAACTGTAGACGCTCCAGGGTTACACATTAAAGGGTTAAAAGACCCCACGCTGACCACATCAAACTTGACCTTATATCAAAGTGTTTTTTTATGTATAAGACTGTATATGTCCCCCAAAGCAACCAATCAGCACTTGGCTTTTAATTTTGCTCAACGACCTGGCCCTCTATTGTTTTTTTCATTTCCATTTTTCACTCCCCACCTTTAAAAATCTATAACTTTTTTTTTTATTTTTACACGTAAAGAGCTGTGTGAGGGCTTGTTTTCTGCGTAACAAATTGCACTTCATAGTGACGGTATATAATATTCCATGCCGTGTACTGGAAAGCAAGGAACAAATTCCAAATGCAGAGAAAAAAATGCATTTGTGCCGTTTTCTTGCGAGCTCGGATTTTACGGCTTTCACTGTGCGCTCCGAATGACAGGTCTAGTTTATTCTTTGGGTCAGTACCAAATTTGTATACGTTTTATAATGTTTTCACACATTTACAAAAATTAAAACCTGTACAAAAATTGGGGGGGGGGAGGGGGATTTCGCCCTCTTCTGGCGCTAATAATATTTTCATACTTTGGTGTACGGAGCTGTGCACCCGCAGTTCTGATTGGATGCAGTTGATGATCTACTAAAAAACCTGATAAATTTTACCCGCTGCGCAGGGCAGGGTATGGGTGACGAGGGTATCCTCTTAAGCCTTGTGTCACATCGCCGCCCCTTCAAGCTCATCAGTAGTGGATTAAAATACAGGCTGTTTACGTGGTAGCCCGGGGCCCAAAAATTACCTTACACCCATGAAATCCCTGTATATCTATCTGTATTTCTGCTTTCAATACACACCTGCACAAGAGTCATTTTAGGACCTTTGAAGGTCCTCCAAAGGTCCTGAAACCGCAGATTGAAAGCAGCAGAGGGGACATGTCTTACCCCGCCTCCCCCCTCCCTCCCAGAAGCTGATTCTAGCACCAAATGTAGGAAGTGGATTTCAGACTTGTAGGAGCTATAATATTCATAAAATTCCTTTAAAGTAAACCTGTCACCAGGGACCTCATTTTCACTAAAGACATATTGCAGAAGCATTTGCATTACAATATAATTGTTTTATAACTTACCTTGTACCCCTACAAAATTGTCTGTGTAGTCCCAGGGCTTGGATGCATTTCAAAACACAAAAATACAACATGTGCCTTGTCTGTGCTGCAGACTCCTTAGCTCTCAGCCCCCACCTTTGTGCTCCTGTACAGTTCCTCCGTCCCCCACTGTTGTCAGCTCACCAGGCTGTGACCTCTGAAGGAGCAGGAGCTGTACAGGAGCACAAAGGTGGGGGCTGAGAGCTGAGGAGTATGCAGCACATCTGCAGCAAGTCATGTGCTGTTTTTGAAATGCAGCCAAATCAAAGCCCAACCCCTGGGACTACACAGAGGATTCTGTCAGGTGCAATGCAAGTTATAACACACAATTATATTGTAATGCAAATGCTTAGAGAAAGCAGAAAGGCAGATGTGCACTGCAAGTGTGATGGGCTTCTGCAACCTGTCTGTAGTGAAAATGAGGTCCCTGGTGATAGGTTCCCTTTAAGAATTCGTAATCCATCCATTATATTTTGAAAAAAATGAAAACATTTTAAAGAGAAAAACCCCTTACCTTCTTTACTTTTTGGAAGTATAATTCTGGCAGAGCGTGCAGCCAATACGCCAGCTGGCACAGGTAGAAGAACTTCACTTGAAAACTTTATAGAAAAAGGAAAATGAGAAGATTATCCAAATGCACCAATTACTTTATTTCTATAGAAGAAACATATGTACACACATCGTAGTCCCTGACATCAGTCTTTTTCACCATCTTGGGCCACATTTCTTAGGGAGTCATTAGTGGGTTTTGTAGTGTGGGATGAAACCAGGTTAACATTTGGAAAAATAGGGGTAAGGAGGCCCAATTTTAAGAACAGGATATGCCTGAATTTGCTTGAAAGTTTGTGACAGTCCTTGAAAATTCAGGACTGTTGGCAAGTATCCGCATGCAAACACAGGGAATACAGACAGTCCCCGAGTTGCGTACAGGATAGGTTCTGTAGGTTTGTTCTTAAGTTGAATTTCCTTTATTTTTATATAGCGCACACAGATGACGCAGCGCTGCACAGAGTTTGCCAGATCAGTCCCTTTCTCAATGGGGCTGACAATCTAATCAACCTACCAGTGTGTTTTGGAGTGTGGGAGGAAACCGGAGGACCCAGAGGAAACCCACGCAAACACGGAGAGAACATACAATCTCTTTGCAGATGTTGACCCTAAGACTTGAACCCAGGACCCCAGCGCTGCAAGGCTTTAGTGCCAACCACTGAGCCACCCTGCTGCCCAATTTGTATGTAAGTCGGAACTGTATATTTAGTAAGTCTAGCCAATATTTTGGTCCTAGTGACAAATAGATGTAAAAAAAATTGTGGATTACTTGGGAACACGGATGATCAATAAAGCTTCATTACAGACACCTTACAGCCTGGGACTAAAGTAACATCCAGGGAGTTCACCAGAGGTCACAGGGGCAAAGAGGTTGCCTGTAACTAGGGGTCATCTGTAAGTCGGGTGTCCTTAACTTGGAGACCGCCTGCACATGAAAAAAATCGGTCAATGCTACTTACGGTAAATACACATGGGGGTAACTTTCCCAGAGGGTCTTTGGACTGGATAAATAACCTTCCTAGAGAGAAAGAGAGTACAAATTATAAGTTTTAAAGCAGAAATATCCATCAAAATCTTATTTTATAATCTGCCAATAAAGCTTTGTTAAAAATCTCCTTTTATACTCCAAACACATCCAAAGCTGCGTTCAGAATTCTACAGATTGCAGTAACAGGCATCACAGTCTTTGTAACACACGGCATATTGAGCCATTCTTCACTGCTGGACATGTGCCATTTGCATCTAGAGTGGGGCATTATGGGATCTCAATTGAGAGCCTACAGATGTTCTGTACTGACCCAATCCAAGCCACAACACTGGGGGATGCAGTTTATGGACACAAAATGTGTTCTGTGACACAAAATGAATTTTGTGATTGCTGAAGTCATACTAAGGACACAACATTGATAGGTGCCATCACAAAATCTACTTTGGGCCACGCAACATACATTTTGTCAGTAATCAGATCATTTTTGTGTGCACAAAAATCAATTCTACCTTTACAGAATGTATTTTGCATCACAAAATATAATTGTTTGACTACAAAATGACAAAATACTATTGCACAAAGGACAATTTTGTGTCACACAGAATGTTATTTTGTCCCACAAAAGTCACAAAATGCATAAATTGTCACAGAGAATTCATTTTGTCCCACAAAACGGACTATGAAATAAGGGCACCCAAAAAAAAATAACCCGAGCCCTTGGTATAGGTTTTATAATACTTTTTCCCTAAGATGAAGCACTGACAGTACATTGGTTGTTGTCTTGTAATGCATTGTGGGAGATGTAGTCTTTATAACAAGAACCGGCGATTCACATGCAGCTCTGGATGTGACTGGAGAACAGTATGGAGTATTTTTAGGAAAATAATTCCAAAAAAGGGAGAAGGAGACTTGCAGAAATTTGCCAAACTAATATGTTTAAAACGATGTCCCGATTTGGGGCATGACACACCCCTTTGTGTTAATTGGCCACACCCCTCTTTATCGGCACTGGAACAAAAAGTTGGCAAATTACAATTAACATTACTCACCGTTGCCGCAACGTACAGACTCCAAATCATGGAGGCCAAGTGAAAAGCCGCCAGCTGCCCGGATTCATTAAAGCGGCTCAGCTTGACCTTGGAGAGGTGGAGGCGCCTGTTTATTTTCTATGGAGGTCATACAAAAAAATTATTTTTCAAAAATTTATAGCATATTATTAAAACTGGGGACATAGTGAAACATATTTAGCTACACTGAGTACAAGAAACCCATTACTAGTCAGAGCATTGGGGAGGGAGGGTCTACAGCAGATACAACTTCCTGTGACCACCTGATCACCCAGACAGGACACAGGTTACTTTATAGAAGAAGATGATTGGACAAAAATAATCACATCCTATGAAGTTATATTCTGTGAAAATGGCAGGACATATACTCAATTAGCATAACCCCACCCCCTTCGTGTGAACACCCACAGTGTAGATCCCGTTACTTACATCTAGGACGTATTCCTGGACGATGGCGTGCAGAATGATGGCAATGATCACATAGAACAAGATGGTGACCAGGTCTTTAGCACCATAGTGATAGTAGGAGATCTCTCCATCTAGAATGGGAAAGTATATAGTTAGTCAGTCTCCAGAATATACAAGGACAGATAATCCATATACTATCTGATGGTAGGGGACAAGGGAATATCTCCATCCTTCAACAGGGGTGCCGTGTAAGAGGAACCCCCCCCATAGGAGGGGCTCGTCGCCTAAGAGGAACCCCTTGCCCCTCCCATAGGAGGGGCTCGCCGCCTAAGAGGAACCCCTTGCCCCTCCCATAGGAGGGGCTCGCCATGCAAGAGAAACCCCTTGACCCTCCCATAGGAGGGGCTCGCCGCGTAAGAGGAACCCCTTTCCCCACCCATAGGAGGGGCTCGCCGCCTAAGAGGAACCCCTTTCCCCACCCATAGGAGGGGCTCGCCGCCTAAGAGGAACCCCTTTCCCCACCCATAGGAGGGGCTCGCCGCCTAAGAGGAACCCCTTTCCCCACCCATAGGAGGGGCTCGCCGCCTAAGAGGAACCCCTTTCCCCACCCATAGGAGGGGCTCGCCGCCTAAGAGGAACCCCCCCCCCCATAGGAGGGGCTCGCCGCCTAAGAGGAACCCCTTTCCCCGCCCATCGGAGGGGCTCCCCGTGTAAGAGGAACCCCTTTCCCCGCCCATCGGAGGGGCATGCCGCGTAAGAGGAACCCCTTTCCCCGCCCATCGGAGGGGCATGCCGCCTAAGAGGAACCCCTTTCCCCACCCATAGGAGGGGCTCGCCCCCTAAGAGGAACCCCTTTCCCCACCCATAGGAGGGGCTCGCCGCCTAAGAGGAACCCCTTCCCCCCATTAGGAGGGGCTCGCCACCTGAGAGGAACCCCTTGCCCCTCCCATAGGAGGGGCATGCCGTGTAAGAGGAATCCCTTTCCCCGCCCATAAGAGGAGCTCGCCGTGTAAGAGGAACCCCTTTCCCCGCTCATAGGAGGGGCTCGCCGTGTAAGAGGAACCTCCCTCTGCTCTGAGCAAGGGATGGGTAATAAGAGCATTAGTTACACATTATATAAACAAGCTCCTCCATATTCTTTATCAGTTTAAACATTACATTCATGTCCTCACACTGCTGTGTTCTTAGCTCCCAGCACTGAGCTGCTCCCCTTACCCCATCCCCTACTGCAGTGGTGGCGAATCTATGGCACGGGTGCCAGAGGTGGCACTCAGAGCCCTTTCTGTGGGCACCCAGGCCTTCACCCCAACACAGAGTTTGCCAGATAGGACTCAAGGCTTCCTCCTGTGGTCCAAGACAGCCAAGGACGTGCCATGCTCAGACCTATTTTAAAGTGACATCCTTGGCTGCCAGGACTACCGGAGGAGTAAGAAGGTGTGGATAGAGTTGGATTGTCATTGGAGCTCCTGCTCTGGTTCCCTTGATTCTTCCTCTTCAGGGGACCCTGGAGGGAAGCTACAATCCACATTTCTCCATAATCTTTCTATTGTATTGCTGAACTTGGGACAGCAATATGTTTAAAATCTGTGATACAGAAGGGATCAATATGTTACTGCTTAAATTGTCATGTTGGCACTTTGCGACATACAAGTGGGTTTTGGTTGTAGCTTGGGCACTCTGTCCCCAAAAGGTTCGCCATCACTGCCCTACTCTAAGTAAAAGACTTCAACAGCTGTCACTCAGAGAGGGAGGAGCTATGGACAGATTCAAGATAGTGGCCAGTAAAGCAGTCTAGCCCCGCCCTCCCAACAGCCCGTTCTGTCGATAGAAGGCGGACTTACCGAGAGACTGGATGCTGGTGTTATACTGAGGTAAGATGAAGATAAAGGCAGTTTTAGCAGTGACCTGTAACAGAAAAAAAAAATTAAATTGAAAAAAAAAATTAAATCTAAAATAAAATACAAAATGTATAAAAATTCTCAAGACCTAAATATAAAGTAATAGAAATTGAGGTAATAAAACTACAAAAAGAAAAAAAGAAAAAAAAAAAAAAAAAAAACGACGAGTCAGTTAGTAAAGAGTTAACCGAGGTTGATTATTTTTAAATATTTTAATTAAGCGCAAAGAGATAATTATTTTAGTCACAGCCAAAAGCGAGGGAGTGTCCCCGTATTTACACAAGTGATTAAATCCCTCATTAGACGTGCGGATTATGTCACATTGATGGCTGGAGCCTCCAGGTATTAGCACAAAGACTTCTCCAAATAGTTTTCCTCCAATGTACACAAGATGAGGGCGACACAGGATTGACACTGTGTGACACCCGCTTTACCCTAGGGCCAACCCCCGCCCACAAGGGACCGCCCAGGATTATCCTCCAATGAAGTGAGGTCACACACAATTAGTTGCCATTGTTTTAAAAAAACATATTACTCCAGTATATGAGATATGTCCTCATCATCCACAGTTATAGTTTATAGGATGACATGAGACAATGATGGATTATTATAAAGGATTTACAAAACCAACAGGTTATATTGCTCGCAGTATTATAGTAGTTATATTCTTGTACATAGGGGACAGTATTATAGTAGTTATATTCTTGTACATAGGTGGCAGTATTATAGTAGTTATATTCCTGTACATAGGGGGCAGTATTATGGTAGTTATATTCCTGTACATAGGGGGCAGTATTATAGTAGTTATATTCCTGTACATAGGGGGCAGTATTATAGTAGTTATATTCCTGTACATAGGGGGCAGTATTATGGTAGTTATATTCCTGTACATAGGGGGCAGTATTATAGTAGTTATATTCCTGTACATAGGGGGCAGTATTATAGTAGTTATATTCCTGTACATAGGGGGCAGTATTATAGTAGTTATATTCCTGTACATAGGGGGCAGTATTATAGTAGTTATATTCTTGTACATAGGGGGCAGTATTATAGTAGTTATGTTCTTGTACATAGGAGGCAGTATTATAGTAGTTATATTCTTGTACATAGGGGGCAGTATTATAGTAGTTATATTCTTGTACATAGGGGGCAGTATTATAGTAGTTATATTCTTGTACATAGGGGGCAGTATTATAGTAGTTATGTTCTTGTACATAGGGGGCAGTATTATAGTAGTTATATTCCTGTACATAGGGGGCAGTATTATAGTAGTTATATTCCTGTACATAGGGGCAGTATTATAGTAGTTATATACTTGTACATAGGGGGCAGTATGTAGGAAGAAGTTAAATCTCTACTATGATTCAGCTAATGATTTCTTCCTGGAATAACTTTATATAACGCGACTTGCACATTTTTTGCTATTTTTAGTCTCATCTTGTAAATTCTCAAACCTGTTTTCCTAAGTGTCGGGATAATCCTTCCCAGTGAAATGAACCTCCTTGTGTAATCTCCTCCCGTCTGACACATTGCGGAGTTGTCCATTTACCATATTTCCTTGAATGCTTCCTTTATAACGTTGCTTAGTAACACACAAACAATGTCCCAGACAACACTGGGTGCATCTTCTCACCAGATCATCTTACCAGGGACCAGATAGACATTGTGTCTCAGGACATTGCTGAATACCACCAGCCTGAGAAGACGGATTTAACCCTTACACATCACTGCGTCTGTGTAGACAATGTATCGAAAAATTTCCAGTGTATCAAAAAGTGAACACCCGGCTAACTCCTCGATTTGACCATCCATGAAGACCTTTCCATAGTAGACAGTTATTCGAACCTCATGTCTGGGGGCCCAACAATTAAGATCTTTAAGGATTATGATAAGGAGGGCCTAGAATTCCATAACATTAACATACTGACACAGTAACAAAGTAACCGATCCAAATCGGATGAGAAATGGGGTCTGGTAACTTAGAGGAGGTCCTGCATGTCTCTCTAACCTGCACCTACCTCATCGCCAATTCATGTACTACCCCTTCCCTAGGCCCATCCCAGCAGAAAAAAATCACCCAATGTTGGGTTCCCAAACCTCCGAGGGATCCCAAACATTCGGACGCCAGACATGAGCCCCTCACTGCCGACTGCATCAACAACGGAGATCTCGAGGGTGGAGATGCCCTTACACCACCTGACACATCAACAACCAGGTCTCCATCTCTTACCGTCCTCCTACCCCTCCGCCCAGGGGGGGCTACTTACGGGAATGCAATGGCACAAAATTGTTCTTTATAATACTGTAATGTTGTATAATACTCATGACTCCATGAGTTTCCTAACAATGAAAAACAAAACAAAAAACTGCCGCATCCTTAAAAGGAATATTTGATCAAAAAATAGAATATTATAGAGTAGCTTGTTACATAGAGTAGGAGGGACATAGCTAATTGTACATAGTGTCCTATCTGCAGGCAGCATGTTATAGAGCAGGAGGAGCTGAGCAGATTGTATATAGTGCCCTATCTTCAGGCAGCATGTTATAGAGCAGGAGGAGCTGAGCAGATTGTACATAGTGTCCTATCTGCAGGCAGCATGTTATAGAGCAGGAGGAGCTGAGCAGATATTGCATAGTGTCCTATCTGCAGGGAGCATGTTATAGGGCAGCAGGAGCTGGGCAGGTTGTACATAGTGTCCTATCTTCAGGCAGCATGTTATAGAGCAGGAGGAGCTGAGCAGATTGTATATATAGCCCTATCTGCAGGCAGCATGTTATAGAGCAGGAGGAGCTGAGCAGATTGTACATAGCTTCCTATCTGCAGGCAGCATGTTATAGAGCAGGAGGAGCTGAGCAGATTGTACATAGTGTCCTATCTGCAGGCAGCATGTTATAGAGCAGGAGGAGCTGAGCAGATTGTACATAGTGTCCTATCTGCAGGCAGCATGTTATAGAGCAGGAGGAGCTGAGCAGATTGTACATAGCTTCCTATCTGCAGGCAGCATGTTATAGAGCAGATTTATCAATCAGTATAAAACTGTTATCGATACTCTCTCTGTACTGTAAAGTCAGGAAGGTGTCACCTCTCAGCATATATAATAAATACAAATATATTATAAAATACAAATGATAAGGTCTTAAGGGAAGCCCCCTCCTGCTCTATAACATGCTGCCTGCAGATTATTCAGCATGCTCATAGAGGCAGCTTCTCTTTAGATCAGGCGTGTGCCTACTAGGTATTCTGTGCCCCGGAGCCATATTTCAGACCAACTATCATCAAGATAAGACTAGGAGTATCTGATGGTGGGGATCCGACACCCAGCCCTGCCTCGGGCTATCCGGGGGGGGGGGGGGTCGGGCGGGTGGCGCGGCGGTGGAAGAAGACGGGTCCATCCTCTGTATTCCAGGGGGCAGTGGAATATTTTACAGAAATGTGTGGAAATTACAAATGAAATAAATATTTTAAAAATAATAAAGTTTTTTTTTTAAAAGTACATAAAAAAAAAAAAATACACGAAATACATATTTGCCCTTCATGGCGCTCGCCTTACAGTTCACGTTTCGGTTACGTCCTGGGGAGGAAATAAGTTTCTCACTTCTACATTCGTAGAGAGCAGCAGGACGGGTGTTATTCAATAACCTCATTTTTCGGCTCCCCCCCCCCCCCCCTCCTGCTCCACCACCTTGGGTTCAGCTTTAATCCATTCAGTTTTGGAAACGTGGCAGCCAGGAGGGAAGGGAAAAAACCCATGGAAGAACCCCCCCCATTTACTGCCATGGACAGAGGAGCGGGTTTTCCCCATGAGCCAGGTGTACAAGAGCCGGGTTGTTTCAGACACTGCAGTCACTCAAAGCCCAAAACTCCTGAACTTCCAGCAAGAAAAAAAAAAAAAAAAATTCTCGCCCTTCTCTCAGAGAGACACATTCCAATCATATTTTGGCAGAAGCGAGAGGCGCACACAGAGCGGGCTTTAACTTCCTGCAGGGAGAGAAGGAAACTGAGAGGACGGTATTATTCCCTCTCGTCTCCAGCAGGATCCGGGTGATAGGAGGGGATTCAAAAATAAAAAAAATAAATAAAATTTAAAAAAATTCTTTCATCCACAACATAAGAAATATAAAAGAAGCCAAAGTATAAAAGCTTATTAAAAAAAAAATAAAATTATAAAAAACCCTTTTTTCAAAATAGAATACATTTTTTTTTAATTAAAAAAAAAAAGTTTTCAAATACTTTGTAGGATTTATGTATATTTCTATCCGCTCCTCTCTACTGATGCCTGTATGTACCTAAAAATACAACAATATTGGAAAAAACGTTTTTTTTTTTTTTTAAAGCAAACTATTATCGACTGGGAAATATTGGAAAAATTGTCAGTTGAGATGTACCATTTTACCCATCGGGGGGGGGGGGGGGGGGTGTCCCTACATAGTCTGGGAGTGTCAGCGCTGAAAGTAATAACAGGACCCTCACTAGTCACACCCAGGTGACAATTTATTGATGGATTTGTAGAAGGAATAACAGAGAAATGATAACCAAGAGAAGAAGTCCCAGAAGTTGTATCTCGTACAGAATAGAATCCAGCAGACGTGGGAGGAAAGTTGGGAGTTTCTCTGAATTTTTGGGGAAAATATATTTGTGATAAATGGGTTAAAGTAAAGCAAAATTAAAAAAAAAAAAAAAAAAAAAAAATTGTATATGAAAAATATATATATATTTATTATAAAAACCAAAAAAATATAAATAAAAAAAAGAAATCATACTAATACAAACTAACCCAATTGTGTGAAAAAATAACAATATAAAAATGTAAAAAAAAAACAAATTTAGAAAATATATAAAAATTGCAATAAAATCAGAAAATGAAAAATATATAAAATAATAATGAAAAAAAATATATATATATTGATAATATAACATATAAAGTAATGAATAATATTCACATTTTTAATTTATTCTAAGATCTTTTCCCATATTGCAATATTTTATGTATATTACATTTTCTAGCAAACGGTGCATTTAATAATTCTAATTCTTAAAAAATAAATTTTACAGATTTTTATTCCCCCTGCACCCCAACACTAAATTCTCTTACATTCCAGCGGTTATGTTAGTAATATTGCAGCACACACAGGCAGAAGTCATTACAGCCGCGATTTGGAAATCCTACCAGGGAAGTCTGTCGCAACACACGAGTTGCGGAACTTCCTACCGGGCATCTGAGCACTGGAGATAATTCATAGATGTGACATGGGGTCATGGTGTTACATCACTGCCAGGGGTCAGGAGCTCCAGTGTTTACCACATCTGACCTGCAGATAATCTTTACATTTCCCAACAGCAGGGGGTGCAAGTCCAGCAGGAGGTCCTCACCCCCCACCCCCGGGGTACAGGCAGAAAACAGCAATTTCTCCTTCTTTTTATACTAAGTCTCATCTCTTCTACTCTAGTCACATCCAAAGCTTAATTCCAATTTCTGCAGCTTTCCTATTACACAGGTCAATCTCTACCAAGATCTGTGATGAAGAAGAAGGATATGGAAGTGCTTAAAGGGGGATTCACATCGGACAGCGAGGCCCACAGAAGTGTATGGAGGGAGTCCTGCAGGAAAAAGCAGACCCATTAGGGTATTACCGTATTTTTCGGACTATAAGGCTACATTCAGACTACAGTATGGGGGACGTATATACGGCCGACGTATATACAGCCGATATACGTCCCCCTTACACTTTTATGGGCTCACGGCGCCCTACGGGAGCGGTACGGTGCAGCACAAGTGCGGCACCGTACCGCTCCGTAGCCCGGGAAAAGATAGGACAGGTCCTATCTTTTCCCGTATTACGGCGCCGTGGCCATATATCGCTATGGAGAGGGGCCGTCTGCGCATGCCTGTTTCAGAGCAGTGACTGCGCAGGCCTGCTCTTCTGCGCATGCGCAGACGGCAGGATCGCTGGACGAGGGCGCGCAGCTACGCGGAGCTGCGCCCCGAAGATGGGTGAGTAGGAGGAGAAAAGAGGCTACCGGGGCGTGGAGTAGCCGCCTCGTGTAACCTCAGATGCGGCTACTCCACGCCCCAGTAGCCGCATAAGTAAATTTGAATATATGTCTAATAAAAGTTAACAAAAAAGTGTGGGGACGTGAGGATTAGCCCTTAAAAGGGCCATCCTCACGTCCCATTGATCCACCTACCACCCAATCTACCTTTATAGGTAAATTTGTGGTGGTAGGTTCCCTTTAAGCATTTATTGATCGTGCGCCTTATATGTATAGAGCCCTTAGCAAAGAAGCATCAAAGCAAAATCGCAGCTGTCCCTTCATACAGGTACACCAGCTGATGATCCTCTTATACCGAAACTTAAAGGGGTTGACCACTCTTTTCCATAAGCTGCCCATGTACCTTTACTGCCATGAAGATTGTCACTGAATGAGTCCTGCTTCTTACTTTTGTGGTGTGTGCAGACTCTCCATGATTCTTTGTCTACATGTCTGAGCTCTGATGAATAGGAGGAGCTGCAGCAGGAGATTATGACTCATCCTGCTCCCTCCCCCTCTCCCAGTCTCTGTCAGAGAGAGGGACTGTGAGAGAAAGCGGCACAATGGGAGACGCCATAAGGAGAGTCTAAAGCAGTGAGAGAGGAATCTGTGTATGTATGCAAATTGCATGGTGAGAACTGGGAAATCCTGAAGTTATCAAAAGGACCTGTCTAACGAAAGGGGTTTAATAAAAAGCGGACAACCCCTTTAAAAGGTGCAGATTTTTGGTGCCACTCATGACTTGCTGCTACAAGGGGAATTGGATCAGTGTAATTGCTATAGTTTTAGGTCTCGCGTCTGAATCTGTTGTCTGGAGAGTCATAAGAGAGTGTTGTGAGCATGCTCAGTGACCTGTGCAGGGAAGGATGGAGCAGGCGAGCTGTGACATTACCCATTGTGGATTATTAACCATCTATTGGCGTCACCTGTCGTCATAATCCTGCCTGCGTTGATGACATGGATGGTGAGAAGTGATCTCTACAGAACAGGAGGTGTTAGGTTAAGTGGTCAGAGAGAAAGCTGCAAGATAGCATTAATATAGACATATTTTATTAAATAAATACTGTAAATAAAAGTTATTTCCTCTTTAAAGGGGTTGTCCAGTTTAGAAATCATATGTCCTATACATTCTTTAAGGCAATTTGAAGTTCAAGTAGGGGGTCTTCTTCCCAGGATACTCATAGAATATCCCCGCCCAATCCTGCATTACAGACCCCACATTAATATCAATAGACATTGTGTAATTACTTCATTTTTCCTTCGGGGGCACTGCAGGGAAATGGAACACCTACTGATTGCAGGAGGTCCGGCTGATTATAAGTAGATCCTGCTATAACATGTAGATAATCTTACTCATGGAAGAATGAAATGACCTCTGCTTGCTTTCTGTGAATGACCAAAACTTCAACTGAAGTCTAATTGTTTAGATGCATTTATATCACACGTTTCTATGTGGTGGTCATCTGGCGCTGAGCTGTAGTACCCAACACAGCCATAACCACACAGAGGGCGCTAGTCAGATACTGCAGCCCCATCGTCTTTGCTGCTGGACCGATAGTTTGATGGAAAGATTGGATCATAGAAGATTCCTTATATAGAGACTCCGTCTAGACACAGGGCACTTGAATGTGACTCACGAACAAACTGCAGCCCAGATCAGGAAGGAACAACGAGAACTATCCATGATCCGTCATCAACACACAGAAAAAGGCCCCTTCCGCAATGACTTACAGCAATGCATGAGAACGACAGGACCTCCACAGCCCATAGGACCTATTCAGCTCCACAGGCCACCCGCAGGACATCCTCAGCCCCACGGAACCTACCACAGCCTGCAGGACCACATGCCCCCGCAGCCCATAGGACCTATTCAGCTCCACAGGCCACCCACAGGACATCCCCAGCTCACCACCAGCCCCAGACCTCCTCAGTCCCACAGAACCTACCACAGCCTGCAGGACCACATGCCCCCGCAGCCCATAGGACCTATTCAGCTCCACAGGCCACCAGCAGGACATCCCCAATCCACCACCTGCCCCACAGCTCACAGGACCACCTCAGTTCCACAGCCAACAGAAAGCAATTATTTCCCCGCCAGAAGCCCCACAGCACCTCCAGTTTGCCACTAGCCCCACAGCTCACAGGACCACCTCAGCCACCAGCCAACACAATGCCACCAGCAATGAACCTACCCAGCATCTCTACAGTCCGCAGAACCACATGGCACTACAGCCCATAGGACCTATTCAACGCCACAGGCCACCCAAAGGACATCCCCAGCTAACAGGGCCACCTCAGCTCCACAGCCCGGAGGGCCTCCTAAGCCCCACAGCACCTCCCCAGCTTGCCACTAGCCCCACAGCTCACAGGACCAGTACAGCCACCAGCACAAAACTTACCAGCATCTTTAAAGCCTCATGACCCTACAGCCCATAGGACCTATTCAACTCCATAGACCACCCAAAGGACATCCCCAGCTAACAGGGCCACCTCAGCTCCAAAGCCCCGAGGACCTCCTAAGCCCCACAGCACCTCCCCAGATGCCATCTACCCTACCGCCTGCAGAACCACTTCAGCTCTGCATCCCAAAGGACCTTACCAGCCCCGCAGGACCACATGGCTCCAAAGCCCCAGGACCACACCAGCCGACACGATGCCACCAGCTCCCACAGGACCTCCTCGGCCTCACAGAATCTACCAGGATCTCCACAGCCTGCAGAACCACATGGCCCTACAGCCCATAGCACCTATTCAGCTCCATGGGCCACCCGCAGTTCGCCACCAACCCCAGAGCTCACTGGACCACCTCAGCTATGCAGCCCAAAGGACCTCTCAGCCCTGCACACTGCCACCAGCTCCTGCAGGACCTCCTCAGCCCCACAGACCAGAGAACTCTAACCAACTCCACAGCTTGCAGGACCACCCCAGTTTCAAAACACAAAAGACCTCCACAGCCTCACAGGCCACCATTATCTCCGCAAAGCAGGACCTCACCGGTCCCTCATCCATACATAGTTATCTAATATACATAGAAAACTTAAAGAGGTGATAAAAGATCAGAAAATGGTGTGTGGCAGTCAGTGCCAGTCTTGTAACTGGTTGGATGAGGTCTTAGTAAGTAAGTAATAGGCCAGAAGTTGTGTTGGTTCCTTAGTAAGAGCCTTGGTTTATCATTGTACCACAATGCGGCATCTTCATACCCAGACACAGCACCACCCGTGTCCACTGGTTGTGTACGGTACTGCAGCTAGACTGATCTGTAATACCACACACAGACAATAGACGTGAGTGGCGCTGTGTATGGAAAGAAGAAGACAGAACAATGACACCTGAACAGAGCTGAAGAGTAGATGAAAGTGTCCCCTATGTTAGTCCCAGGGGCCCCTGCGCTGGTTCGTGCTGGGACCTGTAGATTTGCCGGCGTTGTGTTCCCAGTATGACATCAGGCCTCTCCTATTAGCGCCCGGGCCGGGGTCTAATCTGGGGTTGTGTAGGGACACAGAGCGGCCTGAAGAGCTCCCAAAACAACCAGCCGGCAAGGAGAGGGTTAAATCCTCAGGCACAGCAGGCAAATTACGGGGTTAACTGCAGAAGAATCAGATGAAGGCGAAAACCTCCAGAAGTGCAAGGTTTGATTCGTATATTACCAATATATAACATCTCTACCCCGCCACTAGGTGGCATCATGGAGACACAGGCAGAAAGATGGACACATCAGCAATGTCCACAGCAGTGCAAAAGGGGTTAAAGAGGGGGGGGCATTAATTAAAGGGGTGGTCGCCCTGAGGCTGCAGATACAGAGGATGTACATGCAAATGATGCAGGAAGAGGGACACATCAGCAAGAAGTCTTGCAGGGGTTAACACGCTTCTTAAAGGGGCAGGGGGTGAGGGGAACTCGTGCAGACTACAGAAAGTGACCTGCATACCCCGCCAGCAGGGGGCGAGCACGGGTCCGCACTCAAGGGGTTAACGGGCTTGCTACAAAGTATCCAGAGAGATGGTGAAGCTTCTGCAGCCCAGGGGCACCCGGGGGCACGGGGAGCCTCCTACCTC